>NC_081783.1:19885200-20190200 GCF_963082965.1 Carassius carassius | reverse complement strand
AAGCCTATACCGTAGTTTATGTAATAAATAATTAAGAATTCAAACAATGGTCCGTTTACATCAAAATTTAATTCAACCATTACAATGGACAATTTGGGGGCAAAAAAACTGATTTCATTGGGCCCTGCAAATCCCTAAGTCTACTTATGAGCAATAACAGAAAGCACCACTAATTGAATTCAGGATACCGCTGCCTGTTTTCTTACCTGAGCTGTTTGAGGAACTGTATGTCAGAGCTGCTGCTGATGAGTTTGATGAACTCCTCATAGGAGGGCGCATATGTGTACGCTTTCTTATGATGTTCGTTCATCTGCTCTCTGTGCTCTAACTGAGCTAGCAGCATGCGGTTAATGTAGTCCGGATCGCTCAACACGTCCACCAAAGGCTTTAACACTACAAAGAGAAAGAGAGAAAACATAAGCTTTATGCTAAACGCAGTGAGATGACAACCTCAACATGAGAACTGTTCCAAAGGGTAGGCAGCATAATTATATTGCCTTCCACGCATCACAAACAACAAGCTATTCATAATTGAACTACAGTCAAGCAGCCGTTTTAAAAAGGTAATTACTGTAGCTGCATATGATGTTACTCAGAAAAGTACCTGCAGAAGCTTTTCTAAATGTATATCTATCTAACTATATTATTAATGTTTACTATAAAAGCATTTCATAAAAGCAAAATATCTGAAAAATAAAAAACAAATTATAAATTAATTACAATTTACATAACTGAGAAAAAACAAAGTGCATCTAAATATTACACTTAAAAAAAGAAATAATATTAAAAATTTACAAAAAATGTAAAAGAAAATTTACAACTATAAAATGTAGGAAATAATAATAATAATAAAAAAATCATGAATCATTCTGATCTGTGAAAATGCAGTCATCTGCACACATGAGCTGATGAATCATCAAAATCAGTTCAGTTGCATTATATAAACAAATTATTCATTAGAAATCACACTTCCCAAATCTAGTATGCATTTGATTATGCAAAAACAGTGAAAAACTAATATTTTCATTTATTTTACAAACCCAAATATCTTAATTAGGGTGTCAGCATTACATGAACGTTCATATTTAGACTAAATACAACAACGAAAAATAAACCATTTAAATATAATAAATTACAATTAATATAATTAAGAAAAAACAATGCATCTAAATATTCCACAAAACAATTTAAACAAAAATCTAAATAAAGGAAATTGTTTTTTTAAATTAATTACATGTTCTGATTCTTGAAAATGCAGCCATCTGCAAAGACACTCATTTGAATCATCTGAATCAATTCATTTGCAATAAACTCTTTGAACAAATCTTTTCCGAGTCAAATTCTAGCATGCATTTCACTTGAGGCGTGCTACTGAGGTCAGATATGGAAATTCTGTCAATGCAGAACTTCAAACCAATCTTTTCTCTAAGTTTTCTGCCTTCGAGAGTAGCTGCTTGTGCAAACAGTAGAAAGCAAGGCAGCTCACTAGCACTGTACAAATCATCTTTTCAAAGTTTATTTCAGAGTCTGCTTTACAAGAAAATACTATTTCAGTCCTTCTACTTCAAAATGTAATGTTTAATTATGTGTGTTTCTTTGTAATTCTTTGTAAAATGTACTAGCAATTTCTGAGTGAAAGTGGTTTTAAAGTAAGTTTTCAATGAACAATTGTTTTTGGAACAGAGTTACACTCAACAGTCAATCTCTGACCAATCTCTGACCAATCGAAAAGCAGTTTAGGAAATACGTCTTGGCCAATCAGTGATGTAGATGTTGTCATGTGACTGCATTTTGGTTCGTTTCAACTGGTACGGACCAAAGCAATCAGTGTGGTGTGAAAAGGAACCAAAAAAGCTGAAAAATGCTACAATGTAGTATTTTTTGCCCTTGGTTCGGACCAAATGAATCGAACTAGAGATGTGAAAGCACCCTAAACCTCCTCAGGAGCTTGTTGACGTAGCTCTGATGAAAATGCTGAGACGCAGCAGACGGAGCATGAGGCAGTGCCTCATTACTGCCAGACAGAGCTGGCGGATGACGTCTCGCCCTGAAAAAGATGAATGGCAACCTGCCAGTCTGAGAAAACAGATGCAAACACTTCCTCCAGTATAACCCCAGACCAGAGCAGCTGCATCCTGAATCAATAGGGCAGAAATTTTTTTTTCCTTTTTTTTTTCAAGTGCAGTTTTAGTATATGTTCTTGTGACGTTGAAACCTTATCGAAATCAGATTGTCAACAAAAATGTCTCTGGTAAACAAATTTTGGAGGATAAACAATGCTATTTTTTACAAATCAAAGGTTTTATCATGAATTCAGCAGACACTTTTATCCGAAGTGCAATCAAGGTATACATTTTATCAGTTTGTTCGTTCCCTGGGAATCAAACCCAAATCCTAATGCTATACTCCGTTTTTGCTTTAAGTAGAAAGTTGAAAATTCCCACTTTCCTAGTTGAAAGTTGAAAGGAATAGTTCACCCAAAAACTAGAAATCTGCTTAAAATTGTACTCCTCATCAGGCCATCCAAGATGCAGATGAATTTGTTTCTTTATCAGAATTGGAGAAATGTAGCATTACATCACTTGCTCACCAGTGGATCCTCTGCAGTGAATGGGTGCCGTCAGAATGATAAGATAAACAGCTGATAAAAACATCACAATAATCCACAACACTCTAGTTCTCTAGTTCAATCAATTCTGTTAACTTGTGAAGTGAAAAGTTGCGTGTTTGTATGATACAAATCCTTTATTAATGCGTTTAAGTTCATACTGTCACTTTGAGACATAAAATACAAGCCTAGAATCTAAAATATCACTTCCTCCAGTGAAAAAGTCCATCCCCTGTTCTCCTCTCCCTTTAAAATAAACCGACATTCACTACCAGTCAAAAGTTTCAGAACAGTAAGATTTTTCATGCTTTTAAAGAAGTTTTAAAGATCCGAACTGCACTCAAAATAGTATTATTATAAAATATTTTTACAATTAAAAATTTATATTTGAATATATTTTTAAAATTTCAAAGCTGAATGATCATTCTGATTTGCTGCTCAAAAAACATTTATTATTACTAATATGTTGTAAACAGCTGGAGAAAAGGCTTTTTTTGTGGAGCTGTCAAAGCACTGAGCTAAGTGGGCTAAGAGAAAGCTCTCCTTAACAAAGCAGCCTGTAACCATCAACTAAAACATACAGAACATACAGCATTCATCTGAAATAGAAATTGTTTGTTACATTATAAATGTCTTTATCATCACCTTTGATCGATTTAAAGCATCCTTGCTAGATAAAAGTATTAATTTAGTTGTATTTTGGAACAAATAAATGCAGGCTTGGTGAGCAGAAGAGAATTCTTTAAAAACATTAAAAATCTTTTGACTGTCAAACAGTTTTAAACAAATAAACTATCAATGTTTTCGCTTGTAAACCCGTGTCTTTAATCTGTGCATATTTCTCTTTGATTCAGATTCAGATGAGATGGGTTTTTCACTGGATAAAGCAATATTATGAATAGAGGACTTCTGTTTTATCCAGAATCAACAGTTTGAAGTTAACGGATTTGTTTCCACCAAACATGCAGCTGTTTGTTTCACAAGATGTTAATTGATGGACTGGTGGATTATTGTGATGTTTTTGTCAGCTGTTTGGACTCTCATTCTGACGGCACCCATTCACTGCTGATGATCCGTTGACGAGCAAATTATGTAATGCTACATTTCTCCAAAAATGATGAAGGAACAAACTTATCGACATCTTAGATGACCTGAGGGTGAGTAAATTCAAAGCAAATGTTCAGATATATGGACAAACTACTCATTTAAGAGTAAAATTCTGGGTAAAAGTAATTAATCATAATGTGTAAGTGATGGCAGATTACTAGACACCTAAAATTCTTTAATATCCTGCGGTAATCCTTCATTTCTCTGTATATCACACTGACATGAACTACCAAAAGTCATCAAAACCTCCATCCCTCTCCAGCAGCCTATAATAATGTATTTAGTAATTTCATGGCAAATCAAAGATGATAACAATGACACATCTGGTGCTTATCATAAAATATCCCGAAATCAATTTCATGATTTGTAAAAAATAAAAAAAATAAAAAAAAATAAAACCTGCAGTAGATGAGATTCATCAGTTCTGCACAAGAGCAGCATTGTAAGAACACAGATGAGCACTGAACAGACAATCAGCTGACTTTGATTTGACTTGTTTTTCCACTAAATTTAACACTTTAGAAAGTTAATGAAGTATTATTATCGTGAGTAATCGCATGATTGCCTGTGATTTTATATATATTTATAAATTATGTCTGTATGTATGAACGACTTTCTGGCTGACTTTTGTACTTTTTTTGTCAGATTGTACGAACAAGCAAAAATCACAAGGACTGAAAAAGATCACACAGTGTACACCAGGTTCAGTGAGAGTCACCTTTAGTAGCGACGACCTCCTCCAGTAAAAGGCGCAGACTGCGCGAACGAGCGTCCCGTGCAGGCAGCAGACGCAGCATGAGCAGACGGGCGCAGCAGTGCAGGAAACGCAGCTCCTCATCAGAACTGCGCAGACACGGATGCAACACAAACGCTCGTGGTACCTCCTCCAGCCTGGAGAGACAGAAAAAGAGATAGAGAGAGACTATTGTATTCTACTTGAATTAAAATTGTCATGCAAATGAAACAATCTGAAAATGTATTTTATAAGAGATAGAAATTAATATCTTGTTTTATTATTTTTATTATTATATTTGCCCTATTTTTATTTTCTCCTTTTTCTGATTGGGCAAGATGCAAAGCAAACATGCCAATAAAGAGATAAAAGATTAACAGAATTAATAGAATGAATCATAATAGAAATATTACTATAATTTAACTAAATATAATTATATATCAGGCCTATATTATATGATATGATTATATATTTTTTTCCATTTCTTCCTTGGAATATGCAAACCAATAATATAATATAATATAATATAATATAATATAATATAATATAATATAATATAATATAATATAATATAATATAATATAATATAATATAATATAATATAATATAATATAATATAATATAATATAATATAATATAATATAATATAATATAATATAATATAATATAATCCTTTCTACCTTGGAAATATATGAAGCAATCACATTGTATGACCATAAAATATTAAGGGGGAAATATTTCATAAATGGACAGAGACAGATAAACAGAACAGGTGAAGAAAGACAGATGAAAAAGAAAAAGAGAGGCAACAGAAGATGTCTGTCCACTCAGCTAATGAGCTTTGCAGATCGATCACTGAGACACACACACACACACTGATGAAGACACAACTGGCAGAAACGCTCATTACTGCATCCACATCCAACACACTCACACAGAGAGAGTATGTAAGCAAATAGAACAACAAGACAAAGTGTGTAAGTGTGTGTGTGTGTGTGTGTGTGTGTGTGTGTGTGTGTGTGTAATGTTTTGTGTAAAACAAAAGGTCACATTACAGGCTGAAGTTTTAATGTCGTCAGCAGTCTTCATCATGTTGATCAATCAAACTGAGAAATATTAATCTTCAGAGTGTGTGTGTGTGTGTGTGTGTTTATAAAGCAATCATTTGGCCTTCTTTCCACTGACAAATCAGTAATCAATGAATCCAATCAAGAGAGTGCTTGTGATCCAAACCCAAGCAGACTGAATTTCAACAAGCACAAAGGTTTTGCATTCTTGTGCGTTTTCCACTTACATTTACTGTGTGCTGTTATCAGAGTGAAGATGAAAAAAAAACGCTTTCGCTCTGTCAATCTGGATAACTGCATCTAGACGTTTTAAAGAAACTACATTAAACATGTTTTTGGAGGAAGAAAGTTTTTTTTTTTTTTTTTTTCAGTAAAACGCCTGAAACATGTATAACAGCATTTAAAAGTTGGGCTTGGTAACAATGTTGTTTCTGAATGTTTTCATATTCTCGCTTAGGCTGCATTAACTGGATAAAAAAAAAAGAAAAGTTATATTGTGAAATATCTGTACAATTAAAAAAAATGCATATTTAAATATATTTTAATTTGTAATTTATTCCTGTGATCAAAGCTGAATTTTCAGCATCATTACTCCACTCTTCAGTGTCACACGATCCTTCAGAAATCATTCTAATATGCTTTTGTAAAATTTCATTGTCACTTTTGATCAATTTAATTCACCCTTGCTGAATAAAGGTTTTTAATTTCGTTCACCAAAAAAAGTCACTAACCCGACATTTTTAAATGGTAATGTATGCACATAATACACAGTACACAATCTGGTTGTTTATACATTTGCACTGAATTTAAATAAGATTCATGAGAAGGCATTATTTAATAGAGTAAAACTTTGAAACGCTTAACAGCCATTAAACAAAGAACCGGTCAGTATAACAAATAATGCTTTGTCCTGGACAATAGTCAAGCATGCCAAACACAAACCAGTTAACAGATTCAGAATTTCTCCTGTCCACTGACAGTGTTGTCAATGGATAATGTGCATTTTGCATGCATTCAATGGTAACAACTGTATGTCCATTTCAATTAAAACCACTAGAAGTCCTGAAAGGCTCACCTTGCGTTAGCAGCCTTGAGGTCACAGAAATGCGTGTGAAGGGTCTTGACCATGTCGTTACAGACCAGGTTGACCACGTCCACCTCAGACAGACGCATTCGCAACTGTTTGGTCATTTCCCAGAAGTCCTCGGACAACATCTGATACAGTTGGCCCTCATCTCGACTCAAGGGGACGTACCACGACAGAATATAGTCCCGATAGCTGTAGTCAAAGACTGCAGGGGGAGAAACAGAGAATCGCACTGATTATTATAGACAATATTGCAGAATGACCAACATTTAGTATCGAACCAGTGAATAAAGTGCAAAAAAAATGTACCTTACAATGCAATACATCTCCTTTTTAACTGCCCAAAGTTAAATGGGTAGTTCAGCACAAAATGAAAAAATTAACTCATGATTTATTCACCCTCAAGCCATCATAGGTGTATATGACTTTCTTCTTTCTGACGAATACAATAAAATGTATATATAAAAAAAATGACCTGGCTTTTTCATGCTTTATAATGGCAGTGAATGGGGTTTAAGATTTTGATGCCCAGAAAAGTGCATCCATCCATCAAAATAATGTGTTAATGAGAGAGTGGCGTTTAGCAGATGCAAAGGCGTAGCATAAGCTCCAGTGAGAAAATGCTAGTCTCATGAGAACCAAGTTTTGGTTTACAGCAATGGAAATCCTGAGATTATGGTTTATATAGTTTTAAATATGGATTTATTTATTTATTTCTGTACACAGATGCATCAATTCACTTCAGAAGGCTTTTATTAACCACCCAAAGCCATGTGGAGTACAAGCCAAGAGTCCTTTTATGATGGATTTATGCATTTTACTTTGCTTAAAAATCTCAACAGCCATTCACTGCCATTATAAAGCTTGGAAGAGCGTAGAAATTGTTTTAATATAACTCTGATTGTATTTGTCTGAAATAAGAAAGTCTACACCTAGGATGGCTTGAGAGTGAGTAAATCATGTGGTAATTTTCATTTTTGGGTGAACTATCCCTTTAAGACAAATCACTACTGGACATCACTCACTCAAACATGCAATGAGGCTAAGGGATAATATGGGGCTGTTCACATATCGCGTCTTTTGCACGCTCAAGTTCGTTATTTCCAATGTAGGCCCGCGGTATGCGCGCTCATAATGGAAGCGACGCGGTCGCGGCGCGCTCGTTTTTTCCAGGCGCGTCCGTCCGCACAGCATCGAGTTAAAAACATCTAAACTTTTCAGAGAGCCGCAAGCGCATCGCAGGTCATGTGACAAGAACCAACCGATCAGCTTCATCATTTCCCGTAACAACGTTGAAAGCTCAGCCAAGACGAAGGAACAGCTGATCATAGCTGTATATGGATAGCCATTTTTAAATAAATTTAATAGCAGAGCTACTGCAAGCGACAGGCGTAGGGCTGCAACTAACGATTATTTTGATAATCGATTAATCTGTCGATTATTTTTACGATTAATCGATTAGTCGGTTTATGTACTTATGTTTTAGTTTTGCCCATTTTTTCCCCAAGTAACTTATTAATAAAGGGTCTTTATCATTCAACAGACTTTTTAACCATTTTGCATTGTCATATACTCATCAAAAACATACCTGGAGTTGTGTTTTATTATGTGCTGGTAATCCTTTGTCGAACTCTTCTGCAATCAAAACACTGACCCATACTCTAGCAAATTGCACAAGGAGATTTCAAATAATGTTTTCACCATAGCAGTCCTTAGGGCTCCTAAAGTAGTTTAACATCCCGAACAAAGCTTATTAAGGAATCTTTCAGAACATATTTTCACTAAGAATAAGAATAAAACAGAATAAAATTGCAGTACATTGCATTTTATTTTTTATTTTTTTTCCTGTAAACACACAACTTATACCTGGGAAACAGCTTCATAGCTTATGCTGTGAAATTGAAAACAATTATTCGAATAAAGTGCCAGTGGCATGAAACCTGAATGGAACTCACATTTTAAAGTAAAATCCATCAGAAAAAAAGTATTAAAAAATATGAAAAAAAGTCGGACACACAAAAAACTTGCTGTGTGAAAAAGAGCAGTGAATACTTAGAAAAAAAAAGTGCATTTCAAATACATTTAAACATTTACCTCTCTCATTCAGTCATAATTAGGCTGCAAGACTGAATTATGAACTGGTAAACGACAAACTGATCACAGAACATGTTTGTAAAGCTTTAAATGTTAACTGTTAAAAAGCAATGTTATCAGCTTTTACGACTAAACATTTGCAAACAACATTGTACTGGAGAATCTGAACATATAAAAGTAATTTCAGTAGTGCAAAGTTTACAGGTTACTCTTTTTTTTGAAGGCTCAAAGTAAAGTACTCCCACACTTTGGATGACTTCGTTCGATTAGTTTTATCTTCCGCTTTTTTCTTTTTCTTTCATGAGCTTACTCCACTGCCGTCTGCCTCCACCATCTCGCTGAATGCTGCAGAGAGCTGTTCGGGAAGCACGTGACATAAAACGAGGCCAGCTATTGGCTATTCGCTACTTCTCCTACTGTACTGGCTGAATAAAACCTCCAGTGGCTCATTACTGCCACACTTTGGTCACCGCAGATTTAAAATATGCACGAAATGAGCCACTTACGGCAAATACAAGTTATTTAGCAACTAATCGATGACTAAATTTGTTGACAACTATTTTAATAATCGATTTTAATCGATTAAATCGATTAGTTGTTTCAGCTCTAGACAGACGCCTCAGACGCCTCAGGGTCGCAACTGCGCGAGTGCTTTGGAAAGAAGGAGAAAGCGACGCACCTAGCGTTTTCCATGCGTTTTTAGGCGCGATATGTGAACGGCCCCTAAAGCCGTTTAAAATGTTGCATGTGGTATACTGCATACTGTTTCACATACTATTAAAAAAAAGCCTCTAAGTCAATGAGGCTACCAGATGTCTTCGCTTCACAGCTTTTTATCAGCATGATTAAGCACACAACATCCTCATCAACATGCTGTCAACAGAGAACCAAATATAATACAGTCATGAGCAAATCAAGCTATTTAGCAGCACTGTGTTTATTGTATGTAAATGGAGAATCTGCTTTGTCCTGTCAACAGATAAATCAACAAATGCAGACAGCAGGATAGAAATAGAACTGTCATAATTTTGTACTTTTTCATCAACTATTAATGCTAAATGCAAAAAACTATTCAAATCTTATTTTTATCAACTCTAATTTCATAGATAGATGGACTACAACGAATGAAGAATATACAGTTTTTTTTTTGCATAATATTGACTGTCGAAAAGTAAAGAAACGTAAAGGAAAACACACACAACAGCAGGTGGCAGATGGCATGTATGCGATGGCACTAGCAATGATTGCAGGCAACTGCAACAGACTCTGATGATGTGAGAATCCAACGGCCACCGTAACAACTCACACAGTCAAAATAAGCAGACCTACAGCTGAACAAGCTTCAGTGACACCCCTTGTGCAGCAGTTATTGAAAACTTGGTTTCGCAGGAATTTTTCCTTCCAACTGAGGCAGCACTATTTATAGCCACAGTGACCTCATAAAAATGCTGACTTTACCCAGCTGAGCATCAGGAAGTGCTGCTGACACTGTTCCTGTGCAGTTCCCTTCAGGCATCTTCTGCTTATTAAGTAACATGACAGAAACAAAGCAAGAACTCTTTATTACGTTGTTAATTCAGTCATAATATTCCTCCAATGAGCTGTAACCATCCGGAGTGAATCACTGAACTCAAGATCAGTCTGATTTGGAGTCATTCCGCTCTGTTTTGTGAACCAAGCTAATTGATTCACTAGAAAAATATCAGACTCAAACAACTGATTTGTCCTTTGCATTTTTAGGGAGAAGACTGAATTAAGTGTGCATCACTAGAACTTAATAAAAAATGTCTCTTTTTGCATTCTGCAGAAGTAAAGATCATCAAACAGGTTTGAAAGGGGAGGATGAGTAAATGATGATAGGATTTGCACTTTGCAGATGCAAATGGTTAAAGTGAGACTTGCTCTGGCAAACATCACTAATGAAAATGAAATGGCATCTAATTTACTCGATTCATAAATGTGAAACCCAGCTGTGCTCAGAGTACAGGAGGGAGTGAGTCAGAATGAATGATCAGAAACCGCTTCAGTGAACATTATTCATTTGGTGTGATGCACAAGCCTTCACAGCCACAACCTCGAAGAGAGTAGATGCCATTTTCTCACCGTTACACACTCATATTCAAAGAAGAGAGTGAGCGAGACAGGCACATGCAGATTATCTAGGCCTTTCAACACAAAAACCACACCCACAATCACCCAGAACCCCTTTAGGCAGGAATTAAAATTAATAAGATAAATGCCATCAGGCAGGCAGAAATGCAATGGAGCCTTGTATGCTTACCAAGGCTTCGTTTATTTGATAAAAAAATACAGTAAAATGGTGAAATATTATTATAATTTTAAATCACTGTTTTCATTTGAATATATTTTACAATTTAATTTATTGCTGTGATGCAAAGCTGAATTTTTATGATCATTCCTCCAGACTTCAGTGTCACATGATCCTTCAGAAATCATTTTAATATCCTGATTTGCTGCTCAGGAAACATTTCTTATGATTATCAATGTTGAAAACAGTCGTGCTGCTTAATATTTTTGTGGAAACAGTGATACATTTTTTTCTTTGTCACTTTTGATAAATTTAACACATTCTTGCTAAATAAAATATGAATTTAACCTTACTAACTTACCAAAACTATTGATCTTCACTGAATAATGATACAAAATTGTCTGTTTTTCACAAAAATATATTTTAAGAACTTGAAATATAATGAATGAGACATATATGCTGAGATTTTCTCCTTAACCCCTTCCTTACCAGTCACCCCCCATTTTTTGGCATGGAGACAGAAATGACATACCCAAAATAAAAATGTTTCTGCTCATGATTATTTCTGACTAGATACATAATCAACATTTGTTCACAAAGCTGACACTTCAAAGTTTACTGTTCAGAAATCAGAATCACTCAGACTGATAATAGAGATATATAAGCTCAAACATAAAAACAAAAATAAAAATATTAAAAACATATTTTTTAAATGTATTAAATAAATGTTGATGTAGGATATGAGTTTAGAAACACAGTGTAGCTAAAGCCACAAGTCTACCAAAGCTTAATTTGAAAATTTCATAATCTAATCTGTAAAACTGTGAATTTTATGAAATATTTTCTAAGGCCATGTCATGTGTGTTTTTAGAGAAGGCTAATCAGATTGATTTATGGAACTTGTCATCTCTGTAAGATCTCACATGTAAACACTCCTGTGTGCTTTGTCTGTGTTTTTGTCTCTTAAACTCCCCCATTCATGATTCTATTGTGCTCACCAAATGAGTCTTTCACACCTCCGCCAGGTATGACACATTATCCGCATTATTCTTTTATCATTATTCTTTTGCTTTTATTCCACCTTTATCAGCCTTTGTTGTGGTATTTTTAAGCTTTACAATCCACTAAACTGCTATCTCACTTCAGTCTCAGTATGCATTTAGCCCTTATTTATCAACAGTCTTACTATAAAAATACAACAAAACATTTTCTTACAACCTTACGTGAATTATTGTGACAGAAATGCATTATGAAGAAGAAATGCACCTGCTATTAGTAGCATTAGAGCTAACATTAGCATCAAGCTACATCAGACAATTTATGAAATTATTAGTACACTTTTACTCAAAACTCACTTTAAACCCTGATTGAGTGTTTGTAATAACATCCCTTTGCTATCACGGGTGGAATTTGGTCGTTTACTGTTGTAAAAATAAGCTATTTATAGCCTTTTACATTGCTGCACAAGTTAGCATTTCAGATGTACATTTTCAAATTTTTTTATAAAAACACCCAGATCTCAAGAAAATCTCATACCAAGCTTTACTATCGTTATCCCAGGTTTATTGTTCGGATATTTGTGCGTGTACAGAGGTGTATCAGTGTTGTTATGGCCAGAAAACTACCAGGAAGTGTGCAGGAAGCATGTGACACGATGCGCCGGTGTCCGGTTATGACAATCTAAAGACTGACAAGGCGAAGGACCAATCAGAGTCTGTCTGACACACATGCTGTGAGCACTGAGGAGCAAATACACAGAGACAGCACTGGGAGAGGCTGTTTGCCATCAGATCGCGTAAATCAGTGGAAAATGAATAGAAATGATGATTCTGTCTGAAGAAATATGAAGTAAACATCAGTAAATATATCCATATATCTCCGCAGATATGCATCTTTGGTCTATAAATCCTCATTGACGCTGTTCAGTGAGTCTATGTGAACACAAATAAACAAACCGCTGCTGACGTGACTGAATATGAATGAGTGGTGAATTTCTATTAAAAATGTGGCATAATACGGATTTATTATTTTGCACTCTTGACATAAATTAGTAAATAACTGTCACTGCAACAATGTTTTATCAAAATATTGGTCAAATATCGAAGCTAGAGTCTTTAAACTTTCAATTGATGCACAGTTTGTCCAGATCAAGTAAGAGAGTGATGTTTAACGTGCTGTGAAAGTGAAACAGTAATAAACTGGGGCCGTCACCGATCCTTGCAAGCAAAGGGGTTAATGAAGGACCAGGGCCATATGCAAAATGTAAAACATTAGTTATCATTCTAGTCTCACATACACACGTCACAGACTTTTAAGAAAGAAAAATTATATTAGTTATAAATCGATGAAAATTCGATGAAAACATGCAGCAGCTGACCTTTAAATGCAAGTATAACCCTCTCCTTTTACAGGAAATTCTCTGTTTTAGACTCAGTAATGAGGTCTATCATAAGACTCCTACTGTGGTTTGGCTGATCATGGACTAAGCAACCGTGAACTAAACCCTCCCCAAAAAAATTCAAGGGTGGCTAAATGAGAGTAGAGTCATTCAGGTTGTTTACAGGAAGCACAGTTTTGCTAAAAACACCAGTTGAATACATAAATAACACCGGAGAAAGCTTTCTGAATTATTTAAAGCCTGAATCGTCGTGGTCCCGA
Organism: Carassius carassius; assembly: GCF_963082965.1. NCBI lineage: Eukaryota > Metazoa > Chordata > Actinopteri > Cypriniformes > Cyprinidae > Carassius > Carassius carassius. The sequence goes on along the minus strand of NC_081783.1, from coordinate 20,176,577 downwards.
AAACCACAAACTAACATACATATAATGCTTCCCTCGGATCGCTTTTCTTTGGTCCTTTTTTTAGATTCTGACAGCACAGAGAAGTCAAACTGGATGCCAAACAACTGCATTCACTGCTTATTTATGGCGTGTGACATCGGTGCTGATGGGATTTTGTCATCGGTATATATATATATACACCTTCCTATAAATGCATTTATTTTACACCACTTAAAGGGAGGGTAAAATGGTTGTTCACAGTGTTAAAGAGATGGACTCTCATGCTAAACATGGCCAAAGTTAAAAAAAAATTTATATGGACGAATGACGGAGAATTTCTGTGCCGAAAATCTTACTTCCGGGTTGGTACAAGTTTTGGCTGTTTTTTTTCGATCTACCAGAGGAGAGCATCATTGCATCAAAGCGCTTCCTCTGGAAATCGTCGGCAGCGCTGCATAGGATTTGTTCGAGAATGTCTCCAAATAAGTGCGTTTTTGGATGTGAGGGAAAATTTATCGTGTTCAGCTTCCCAAAGAGCCCAGCGTTACACGAACAGTGGATGCAGTTTGTTTTTCTGGGGCAGCAATGGAGTGTATCAAGAGCCTTTGTGTGTTCTGGTCATTTAAGCGACGAATCTTTTATAAACAAGGGCCAAGTCGACGCTGCATTTGCACATCGTTTGCTATTAAAACATGGAGCAGTCCCTGTAATAAAAGATCCCATTCATGTAAGTACAACTGCATCAGATTTCTGTCTTTTGTTGAAAATCAGCACATAAGTGAATATAGGTTAATGGAAACAACACGAAACATCAGTATTATAGCTCCACTCACGGCACACCTCCAGGAGCTCGGCTTTTTCCGGAAAGAATCGGAAAGCTGTATTTTTCTTTTATAAATATGATAAAACTAAATACTTTTGGAGATATGAAGGATGCAGTACTACTCTATAGGTACTCAAGATTAACATGAGATTAGGTGAAATTGTGTATGTTATGTACCCTTTAACTTAATGATTGCTATCGGGATGTGAAGAGACTTTCAACCAGCATAACAAAACATGTTTCTGAAGACAATCACCTATTGCACCTTTAATGTGTATTTCATTTCAAATAATAGAAAATGTTTTTTTATGGTTGTAGTTTTAGTTAACTACTGTATAATAACCCTGACTAGTATTCCATTCCAGTCATGGTCAAGATATCTTTTACAGGAATTAGTAATTAAAGTCTTCTATTCTCCATCTCTGACCCATCAGGCTGATCTACAGGAAGTGTGCATCATGAAAACCGATTTACATCATCAATGACAGCTGATCCTGGGTCAGTAATGTGTTTAAAGCAGCTAATGGTCCATGTGCATTTGTCATGCAGAGAAACCTGATCAGAAGACCATATGAGTTATGAAACATCATCAACTTTGTGCAAAGGCAAACCCTAGTTACATCCTTCTCAATGTTTCTCAACGAAGAGTACAGCTGCAAAATTTGCCTTTACTATCTGCAATGATATATTATATTAAATATATTCAAAATATGTGGACTTGTCATTCAGTTTGCGAGCAGCAGAAGAGAGTGCATGTGTATGAGAGTATAACACAGACCCATCAGTCTGGATGAAGAACTCTCTGTGACAGAGACCACACTAGTGTCCGGTGTTCACCAGCGCTGTGTGTCAGCTCTGTGTTGGTAACAGGGTCTCCAGTGTACCGAGCACTAAGGGGATCAAACCGTGTAAGCAAGCTCATTATTATAATCATGGATCCCGTTCCCCCCGCACAATTCATTAGGAGAGTGAGCCTGAATTCCTCATTCATGTTAACGCTATTATCTGTCATGCACCAGCAGCTGTTCCTGGTCATGTGATCAGTCAGAGGCGTTAGAAACACTGGTTAGAAAGAGTGTGACATTTATATTTATCAGAAACAGACTTATAATGGGAAACATATTACTGGACATATGCAATTATGCATGTGATGCTGTTTGCTGGCAGCAAGGAAAAACACAGAGTGTATGCGCATGTCCATATTCAGAACTAAACAACTAAAGTTGGGATTTATCTTGTGTAAAAATATGGAGCGCTGCTGATACTTTGTGAGAAAAAGGTAAAACAGAAAAAGGAGAGACAAATAATAATGTTTCTAAAAACATACAGAAGCCCACACCTAACTTTTCTGCCTTGTTTTCCAGTGATAATTGACATAAATGTCAGGTTTTCTTATATTATATTATATCATATATATAAAATTAAATTTTTTATTATCAAATTACATAACTATCATCTAAATATATATATATTAGGGCTGCACAATTATGACATGAATCCTAATTGTCGATTATTCCCTTGAAACTGTAATTGTGATTTTTAATTACGATTATCACAATTTACACTGAATGATGTTTATACCATTGTTTGATGCAACTGCATGCTGTATTTTTATGTGAAAAACTTTTAGTGCTTTTCTGTAGTATTAAGACTCAAATGTCAACTAAACATCAGATTGGTTTCTTCTTAAAATTACAAATTCGATTAACTGTGCAGCCCTAATAATATATATATGCATAATAATATATATAATAATATATAACATGCATACCTACACAAACTGTATATATATATACACACACACTTACATATATTTAAAGTAAATATGAAAAGTCTATTAATAATAAAAATAAAAATTCATATTCGTATTCATAGAAAAAAAGTAATTATATACAGAAGGTGTTTCTGTTCATGTAGCCATATTTACTTTAACTAAATACAGCAAGTGACTCTTAAAAAAATGCTTATGTAATATGAAAGCACCAAAGCACATTTCACAGCACTTTTGTAATCGAATTCATCAGATGAAGTATGCTCTCTGAGAGCTTTCAGAACGCAGACAAAAGCATCGTGAAGGGATGAAAAGACTGACAAACATTGGATCCATATGAATAACCCGAAATAACCGACAAAAACGGTTTAAAAACAAACAAAAGGTCTTAACATAGAAAACATGTTTTTTGTGTGAGGGTTATGTAAAAAATAGAAAACAACTCAGTATGTAAACAATAGAGGTCAATGGAAAGTTTCCAACATAACAGAAAAACAAACGCGTGTGTGTGTGTGTGGGTGTACTGAGGTGAAAGACATGTTTGATGGATGCAGTTTGTGGTTTCTACTATAATGTTATTCCACCCACACGCTCCAGCAGACAGACAGAGAGTGAGAGACAGGTAAAAACTGCACGGTCAGAGACAGAGATGGTTTTCTCAAGCCTATCCAAAAATAAAACAGCAACACTACAGACAGAGAGAGATTACAACCCTTCTGACCCACGACTGTCCAAATAATGACGACTTGTACCCTGGAGCTGCCACTATATATATAGTGACCACAGATGGACCTTCAAGTCACACTTAAAAATATGTGAATGTCTCTGCATTAATTATTCAACAGTTTTATTATTATTATTATGATTATTATTATTATATCTAATGCCTTTTTACATTTTAGGGTGCCATTTATTTTAAAGAACGAGCACGAAAACACAAATTAATAGTTAACAAAAAATGAAAATTTGCTGGACACACACAGGTTTGTTTTTCTACTATTGTGGACACTTTCCTTTGACTTCTATTGTGTTCACGTACAAGTATTCTTCAAGTTTCTTACAAACATGCAGCTTTTCACAAGACATTAATTGATGGACTGGAGTCATGTTGTGGATTATTGTGAACTTTTTTTTATCAGCCGTTTGGACTCTCATTCTGACGGCACCCATTCACTGCAGAGGATCCATTGGTGAGCAAGTGATGTAATGCTACATTTCTACGAATCTCTTCCAATGAAGAAACAAAATCATCTACATTTTGATGGCCTGGGGGTGAGTAATTTTCAGCTAATTTTCATTTTTGGATGAACATTCTGAACCGACTTCATATATCCAATTTGAAATGACTAAAACATGAGTAAAAAATTATGACAAAAAGTGATGTCATGAAAGAGAAAATATCTGTATTCAAATGCTGCAAGATATGGAGACTTGATATTATATTTTATTTTATTTTGAATATCTAATGCAGTGACATTCAGACATTTTAAGTCCATAATCGGCCAACTTTTGAGACTGCTGCAGGAAACCTCAGATGTTCTGTGTTCTGCTTCTGGACTCTAAAACTCTAAAAAAAAGCCAAAGAAATGCAGCCAGTCTGAGTGCTGGAACACAGAGGCGGTCTTGTGACTGACAAGAGATCGAAGGTGAAAATCTCTGACGCTGTTGTGTGCCGGGCTGATGGATTTCATATTCAATATTTACCTCTTAACAATTACACAGACCATAGGTATAGCTCAACCAAAAAAAAAACAGCCATCATTTACTCAATCTGATCAAATCTTTTTTCCATGAAACACAAAAGGAGATATTCTGTACGGAAAAGAGCGGTGTAAACAATGAAAGCACATGGTAACTACATAGTATTCAAAAACCTTGTGCACTTTATTACAAATCTTCTGCTGTTACATAACAGCTTTGTGAGAGGAACAGACTGACATTGTACTATAAACTGCAAATCTTTCCCTCCACAGCAGCTCCCAAATCTCATTCAGTTTTTAAACTTGGTATGTTGCATTCGGTTGAGGGCCACGAAAACAAATGGGTTCACTGACATCAAACTTGGTGCAAACAGAATGCAAATTCAAGATATACTGAATATAAACAGGATGAAGAAATATATAGATTTAGTTGTTTTTTTTTCAGCATTTGTACCAAATCACATATTTTGCTTAGTCTGGGCCTCAAAAATTGGGATCTTTTTCCTCCTCGAGTATGAGCTTCATATTCTCATATCTACTACCTGTAGATGAGCTACATACTGTAAGCCATAATAGCCAAAATTTTGAATGTATTTTTTTTTTTTTTATAAAATTTCAATAAACAGTTCTATTTCAAAATGTGAGATTTTTCCATCTAGTATTTCATATGCCAAATAAAATCTTCCGTAAGCCTTCAGTCAGTTTGGAGTCTCATGGCACTTTTTTTTCTGTCCGTTTTGGAGCTTGATGTTACAACTCAGAAAAGAGCAGCTGAACATTCTTCCAAACATCTCCATTTGTGTTCCACAAAAGAACGAACGTCTAACAGGCTTCAAACGGCATGAAAGTGAGAAAATAATCCCAGAGTGTTCATTTCGATGCAAACTATTCCTTTAAATAAACATTTCTCAAACAGATTTTCTGTTGCGTACATATTTTGTTAAATTATTCAACCGAATGTAGGTCAGAGAAAACCATACACAACGATTGGAGGATCTGGCAGATGCTAAGCATTTTGCACCTTTACAAAATAATATAAACTGGCAGCCTATTTTCCTTGGCTGTATGCGCAAATCACATATTAGTCTAAAAATAGCCAGACGCCCTTTAATTTCACACCTGTTTTCATCTAAGCCGTGATGTCCTGCAGTTTTAAACGGGGAAGACAGCAGACAAGGATTTCATCATCAGCAAAGACAAACGCTTTTGTGGACTGTCGGATCCCATCATCTCTCTCTCTCTCTCTCTCTCTCTCTCTTTGACAAGCTGACACACTTCCCGCCCTCTTTGGCCTATTAAAACGATCCCCATCAATGAAAGATTTCAACATGAAACGTGTCCCTTTAGAGAATGCAGCTACAGATGGAGGATCTGTAAGATGCTTCAGTTAATAACAGTTTCATCAGCATCAGAACGATACAACACAGAAATAATTTCATAGTAATCACTGATCAAACAAGGCCTATTTATTCTATTGAGTCCCATCAACGGGTGCCGCCTTTCACTGGATAACTATTTCCTGTTTACACGCTGATGTCACAGGCTAACACTGCATTCACAAATAAGAAAACAGTTCAAAAGAGGGAAAACTGAATGGCTTTGATCCACTAGAGACTGTCGGGGACTACTCACCTTCTTTAAGGGCTTTATCTACATTGAGAGACACCACAACCCTCCTGGTCTGGGCTGAATCCAGCAGAGGAACACAGAACCGGCCCTACAGAGAGAGGAAGACTATCGATTTAAAGACCCAGCTGAAGGACACTTTTAGTACCAGTTACATGGGTTACAAGTCCTGGCATTGATCATATGTGGAATATACAGTACAAGCCAATAAAGTACTTTTATGATATCAGTTTGAGATTAACAACGCAATCACAACAACAAGAACCAGATAATAAAGTCTGGCTGATTTGTTAGAACTGGAGTATTCGATGTATTTGCCAATAAATAGTGTAATATTTACTTTTGTGTATATTAAGTCTTTACAGTCGAATGTTTGTGTTCTTGTTTTGTTTACAGTGCGAGTGAATCTCACTGTCTATTTATTTCAATTTATAAATTATTAAGATATGACTATACATTTACTTTTACATGAAACAAACATTAAATGTTTTTAAATGTGCCTGTATAGATAGATAGATAGATAGATACATAGATAATATAATGTTAACTTCAATACATAGGTTTTTTAATGTACTTTATTATATGTATTTACATTTACATCTACCACAAAAGAATAAGAGAAATATAAATATTCGTATAAAATATTAGTTTAAACAAATATATACACGTTATTTGTTACCTTTTGTTGAATTTATTACATAAATTTACCCCAAAATCACGACATATATAATATATATAATTCAATTCCCTGTTACCCTTAATTTTGTCACATTATCCTGGTTAAATAACCTGCATATTTATATGTAAACATTGTCATCAGCATCAGACACCGTCTCATTCTTTGAAACAATCACAGTGGCAGTGTGAATTATTGTTTGGGTGTATTTGTGTGGATGTTGTGATGTGACATCAGCCTTACCATTAACATATTGAATAAATCCACGAGTTTCGATGACTGTCTCCGTGTGGTGTCAAACCTGCTGATCTTCACGGGGCTTTTCTTCACCAGCAGCCCGAGACTCCCCAGCAGGAAACACAACAACGCGAAGGACACATAAAGAAAGAGTTTGAGGAAAAACGAGGTGAGAGTGAGTCCTCCAGAGCCGAGCTGGAAGAGCAGCACCGCCGTCGCGATGCCGACGACCAGAGACGGGAAGACAGCGCTGCTGGGCATGAGGACATCCGACCTGCTGCTGCTGATGCTGCTGCTGCTGCTTCGGCCATCAGGATGCATGATGCTGCTGCTGCTGGAAGTGACATGTCCTCACGTGCGCACAACAACAGACAGGCTGCATGCCCTTCGAGTTCACAACCCAAACTCCACTCATCACAATGTGTGCCTTCAATTCAGAGGGGCAGCGCAGACGATCGTGGCGTCTGAGCCACTGAATACAAGAAATGCACATGCAACTGTTGCATCTGAGCAGTTCAATGACAGCAGTGCATTAGAAACGATGATCAGCCAGAAACCCTGGCTGGCTCTGGGACAGCTTAAATGGCTGCTAATTCAAATCCTCCACAAATGCATAAGGAACATCAAGTGGACACAAAGGAGGTCAAGTTAGAAACAACCAAGCAGATGTCCACACGAGCTCATCCAAACATCTCGAGACGCGGTCAGGTCCATTGACGCCTGTACAAACAACGGAGAGGCATCACGCGATGACTTCAACTTCGATGCCTCAGACGTGAAATAACGATGTAAATACTAAGTGTTCACTCGCAGGTGTTTTCATTATCCATCGCAATTGATCGAAAATGTGGCAAAAAAAAATTAAACTTCTTCTCAATCCGTCGGTTTGACGAGCGGGCTTAGCTCTGCCTAGATCCTCAGCTGTCTTTCGAGTGGCGAATAAGCGAGTTGTTCTACTATGGAGAAGCGGTTGCTTATTAATATTAATTACGTAACGTGACGTTCGCTTAATCGCCCATATTGATTGGTCGAAAAGCAGACTGTAGCGCGTAGGCGTTAGTCGCCCAGCGAATGAGCGAATGAGATTTGCCTCATGAATAATTATTAATCACGTGACTGGAAGCTGGCGGAAGGTTACCAAGCAACTTCAGTATTATCTGATTAATATTAATAAGAACAGGTCTTTCCCGTAGTAGGAAAACGACACGGCGACTAACGGAGCCTCGAGTAGGCCATAGATCAAACACAATAAGTCCAAAGAACAGTGAAATTCATTAAATCTTTTGAAAAATATATGACCCAGACTGGTTATAACATACTTTGTGTGTCCGGTTGCTTTTTTTTTTTTTTTTTTGGGAAAATGAGGAATCCTTATTCGATAATGCGAGTCTTACTGTGGCTTGTTTGCAAACAAACTGTCTATTTGCGCCACCTAATGTTCATCTTAAACATTACTCTTTACCTGGTCAAATGGAAAAACGAGACTTTTTTATGTTGCATGAAACGTGTCAAAGTTTGACTCATTTCTTTGTCTGTCTTATTAATAGTTTAGTCTTTTAAAACAATTTTTATGATTTTAAAGCATTATTACAAAGGTCTTGCTGAACTAAAACGCCAAAAGACATTAAAATTCATTAGATTTATCTTACTAATAAACGTAAATCAGGAAAAACTGTATGTGGAATAAATATGAACAAGTCAGCTCAGTGAAGTTCACAGCCAGACCAACAGATGGCGTCCCGAGATTAGAGTCCCGAGGTCCAACGCTGCTGTAAAAGCAATTTATAGAGAATAAAAGTCCCCCCGTGACTTACAATATCAATATTATCTATGAACAAATGGAGTTACAAAATAACAAAAGCATTTGAGTTTAGAAGAAATAACCTTACTTTTATTGAGGAAATACATTTTTTTATGTATTTAGAAAGAAATTAGTGCAAACCATGTACTAAAGAGATGGATAATCCATAGTTATATAATCTACAGTAGAAATTAAACAAATAATAACAATAGAATAAAATAATGCCTTGCATTTAAAACAGTATATATCTTGACAGAGATGTGATACTAGTCAACTAGTCAAGTAATTTTACAGTAATCCAAAAACTGCCCTGTGTGAGTACAACCCGAATTCCGGAAAAGTTGGGACGTTTTTTTAAATTTTAATAAAATGAAAACTAAAGGAATTTCAAATCACATGAGCCAATATTTTATTCACAATAGAACATAGATAACGTAGCAAATGTTTAAACTGAGAAATTTTACACTTTTATCCACTTAATTAGCTCATTTAAAATTTAATGCCTGCTACAGGTCTCAAAAAAGTTGGTACGGGGGCAACAAATGGCTAAAAAAGCAAGCAGTTTTGAAAAGATTCAGCTGGGAGAACATCTAGTGATTAATTAAGTTAATTGATATCAGGTCTGTAACATGATTAGCTATAAAAGCTTTGTCTTAGAGAAGCAGAGTCTCTCAGAAGTAAAGATGGGCAGAGGCTCTCCAATCTGTGAAAGACTGCGTAAAAAAATTGTGGAAAACTTTAAAAACAATGTTCCTCAACGTCAAATTGCAAAGGCTTTGCAAATCTCATCATCTACAGTGCATAACATCATCAAAAGATTCAGAGAAACTGGAGAAATCTCTGTGCGTAAGGGACAAGGCCGGAGACCTTTATTGGATGCCCGTGGTCTTCGGGCTCTCAGACGACACTGCATCACTCATCGGCATGATTGTGTCAATGACATTACTAAATGGGCCCAGGAATACTTTCAGAAACCACTGTCGGTAAACACAATCCGCCGTGCCATCAGCAGATGCCAACTAAAGCTCTATCATGCAAAAAGGAAGCCATATGTGAACATGGTCCAGAAGCGCCGTCGTGTCCTGTGGGCCAAGGCTCATTTAAAATGGACTATTTCAAAGTGGAATAGTGTTTTATCGTCAGACGAGTCCAAATTTGACATTCTTGTTGGAAATCACGGACGCCGTGTCCTCCGGGCTAAAGAGGAGGGAGACCTTCCAGCATGTTATCAGCGTTCAGTTCAAAAGCCAGCATCTCTGATGGTATGGGGGTGCATAAGTGCATACGGTATGGGCAGCTTGCATGTTTTGGAAGGCTCTGTGAATGCTGAAAGGTATATAAAGGTTTTAGAGCAACATATGCTTCCCTCCAAACAACGTCTATTTCAGGGAAGGCCTTGTTTATTTCAGCAGGACAATGCAAAACCACATACTGCAGCTATAACAACAGCATGGCTTCGTCGTAGAAGAGTCCGGGTGCTAACCTGGCCTGCCTGCAGTCCAGATCTTTCACCTATAGAGAACATTTGGCGCATCATTAAACGAAAAATACGTCAAAGACGACCACGAACTCTTCAGCAGCTGGAAATCTATATAAGGCAAGAATGGGACCAAATTCCAACAGCAAAACTCCAGCAACTCATAGCCTCAATGCCCAGACGTCTTCAAACTGTTTTGAAAAGAAAAGGAGATGCTACACCATGGTAAACATGCCCCGTCCCAACTATTTTGAGACCTGTAGCAGAAATCAAAATTGAAATGAGCTCATTTTGTGCATAAAATTGTAAACTTTCTAAGTTTAAACATTTGCTATGTTATCTATGTTCTATTGTGAATAAAATATTGGCTCATGTGATTTGAAAGTCTTTTAGTTTTCATTTTATTAAAATTTAAAAACGTCCCAACTTTTCCGGAATTCGGGTTGTAGATGCAAATAGACCACTCACAAAACAACAGAAAACAGATGGATCCACTAACAAAATGAAGATCATATCTTACTAAAATATAAATCTTTCAGGGAGAAAGTGCAAATTGGTTCATCTAACACCAACATAATTTCTTCTACTTCATCAGCAATGAATGATATTTACAACTCAAAAATAGAGGCAGTGCAGCAAAAAGCTTATAAAAATGTTTTTCTTGGCACTTATCCGACATCATGGCACACCCCAAGGCATAAAATATGTGTTTGATCTGTGCGCTCCCGCAGTGAAAGCATTGGGGGAGTCCTCTAGAGCGGCAGCAGCATCAGCGGCAGCAGACAGCTGTAGATCAGAGCGGCTCGTACAGTGCCAGCCGAGCTCCTCATCATACACTCCACACGAGACCACGAGCCATTGTTGGGCAGGGGCTCGATCCCCAGTGTCTTACACAAAACATTATACACATCTACTGTTCGGAAGGGACCGGCGCGGAAGTTCGTCTTGAAGTCTGAAAAAAAAGAAATAAACAAAAGCAAAACAAATCCACAATTTGTATAACTGTTTTAATTAAATAATGAATAATACAGAGATTTTTTGTGTGTGTGTGTGTGTGTGTAAACCATGATTTTTCATGATTTTTTTCTTACAGTTTTTTACAGACGCTAGGACACATTTCTCAATACTTAGATCACTTTTGCAAAACTCTTCACACAGTTCTACTAACCAACTTTCAGCTTGGCAAAGCAGTTCATTTCACATTCAAAATGCACTACAACTACCAAAACACTCTCTTCAGGTCTCAAATCAACTCATTCTTCCAGAACACTAGAAAAGGTTGACAGCCGACAAACACACTTTGTCACCCACAAAACAATGACCTAAAAAACACTAACAACATGTATCATTATACAATGTTTTCTTGTGTAAAACAAGGACACATCTCTGTTTATAATTCACTGCAATATATGTTACTGGAATGAATCAGACATGATGCAGAATTCGTCAATATTTTATGTTGTTTATTTATTTATTTTTTGCACTGAGTAATTCCAAAATACAAGAATTTGTATACACACCATCCACTGATCCACTGTTTTTAGAGCATTTAATTTTAAGATTAAAAATATATTTCATTAAAATATTACTGTAGAAATGTAGCAAATTGCTGTCTTATTCAGTTTTGTATTATGTTATTGTTTTGAACATAGGTTTAACGGTTTTGAAAACAGTATGTAAGCATGTGCAAATTGGCCTGTTTGTACAAAGAGTTTTGGCAGTTGTTGTGTCTGAGTGAGAAAAGAATTCATGAAATTTGAGAGATGTAGTCATTGAATGCATCTTGTGCCAAAGCAATGATAATTGATCCTCAGTTTAGCCCACATAGACTTCTGTTGTGCTCACTGTGTGAAGAGTTTTGCAAAAGTGACCTAAGAATTGAGAAATGTGTCCTAGCGTCTGTAAAATATCTATCTATCTATCTATCTATCTATCTATCTATCTATCTATCTATCTATACACACACACACATATATATATATATATCTGCGGCCTTTGGGTTACAAGTCCGATTCTCTAACCATTAGACGCTTTGGAATACAGACCAAAGGTTGGACTCTTTCTTTTTAAGAAGGCAATCTGCAGATTATTGCAAAAGTCATCATTTCAGAATCATTTCAAAATATTAAAGTATCAAGAAGTTTAAGAAGTTTAAATTGACTGTTAAGAAAATGCACTGTACCATTTTTATTTGATTTTTTATAAAATAAATATTTTTCTAAATATTTCTGAATCCAAAATTGTGTTTAAATAAGTTATGTTTCAAATTTGAAGTTGATATAAAAAAAGAGGTTCCTGAGAGATTTTATTTATGGCGTTATACACAAACAGCCACCAGGTGCTATCAAAACATTTTTTATTGAATTAATTTAATTTTTTATTTAAAAATATAATTACATAATTATCAAACTCTATTTATTATTTTGTTTATTTAAAAAAATGTCTGAAAAACCTATATGCATCCCCGGAATATGTATATATTTTTTATTTTAAAATTAATCAAAAAAATAATAATTCTATGATACTCTACAAATTGAAATGTACATGTAAAAATAAAGCTTAGATTTTAAAATAAATTACAAATATAAATTATATAAACATATATATGTATGCATTTCAAATATACATAAATATGCAGAGTAATAGTGAGGTCTGCTTAACTTTACCTGGTCCCTGTGCCAAAAAGAACCCCCTCATGTCCATAAACTCATTATCATAACCATGCCATCCATGTTGCCAGCCCTCTGCCTCCTCGGTGCCGTTTTTCCAGAAGGGCAGCTTGGCTTTATTCTGTGAAGACAGGCAGGAAGTGAAGAGGTAAGCGTTCAGCCTGCAATGTTGGAATTAGGCTGATGACTTGGTGTTTTATCCTCGGAGTATGTTTTTGTAGTCAGCTAATGACGCATCACTGAGATAATCTGTGCTATAGCAGGCAAGCACACAAGAAGAATACTGTTGTTTTTGGTTTTATATGCAAGACTGAATCATGACTGAAGCGATTCCTGGCCGCGGTCTTACTGGGAAAGTACAAAGCAACATACTAAATAGATCACAAGGACATGTGGGGAATTTTCCACACCCTGCTATGACGAATGGTGAAAATTGCTCTATGATACACTACTATAAGTTTCAATAGTGCAGATAAGGGCAGGTAGACTAAATAAATAAATAAAACTATTGCATATATATCTAGATTTGGTTAGATTGTTATAATCATAAAGAAAACCCACAAACAGCCATGAGCACATTCAGTAGAGACTGTGTAGAGAATGACCTCCCTGACCTCGGTGATAAACCATCCAGGCTCTGCAATGAGCGTCAACGTTGAGACGAACCTCCCGTTCTTGTAGTGGAAGCGGTCTGGGATCTCTTGTTTCTTATAAACATTCATGTTGTCCACTGTGCTCAGGTTTTGATAGATCTGATGCAAACACATACAAACATGTTCAGTTTAAGCGGTTCACATTTCAACCCAAAACTTAAAGAAAAAACAAGGCATCAAACTATTAAAACTAAATTTTGGGATTTGCCATTACTTTCTACGGAGCCCTGCACGTGACATGCAAGAAAAAAAAATAGTAGGCTAAATCGTGTTACTATTGCGTTCCCTCAATTTACTATTTCGTTCCCTCGATTTATAAATAGTGCGCACGATTTACTAATTCTTTCCCTCGATTTATAAATAGTGCACACTATTTACTAATTCGTTCCCTCGATTTATAAATAGTGCACACGATTTACTAATTTGTTCCCTCGATTTATAAATAGTGCGCACGATTTACTCATTTGTTCCCTCGATTTATAAATAGTGCGCACTATTTACTAATTCGTTCCCTCGATTTATAAATAGTGCACACGATTTACTAATTTGTTTCCTCGATTTATAAATAGTGCACACGATCTACTAACTCGTTCTCTCGATTTATAAATTGTGCGCACGATTTACTAATTTGTTTCCTCGATTTATAAATAGTGCACACGATCTACTAACTCGTTCCTTCGATTTGCACACACACACACTCACACACACACACACACACACACACACACACAGAAGCCAGTTCATCAAAGTTTAAGCATACTTTACATTCAGAAGTCGGCTGCAGGGGTCTCGTGGGAGCATCTACCCAGCGCTTCCTGAAAAGCATGGGAGTTACCGGCCTCAAACTAAGAAAGGCTCTGAAAGACCTGACCGAGGAGGCAGAGCAGGGAAGCTTTTGGCTTTGGTTAAGAAGGAAGGACCAGGCGAGGGGAAAGCATGGTTCCTAGGGCTAGCTGCAGGGGGCGGCAGGGAGACATCCCTGTCATTGCTCCACCACCGTGAGATGTTCCGGGATTAATGGAGCGAAACATCAATGAAGGGTGGCTCCCGGCTGATGACCCTGCAGCTTCCCGCAATGGCACCGTCGGAGGTGCAACAAGCAGAAATGCTTAGCAGGCAGTCACTTGCCTGTGCTACTATCTACAATGCCTGGAACACCAGTGACTACTGTGAATAGGGCAGTTGGTGACCAGGAAAGACTGGAGGGCAGCCAGGAAAGACCGACTGACGGCAGGAAAGACTGCACCAGGGGTGGACGGGCTAGTTACCCTCTTCACAGGTCCTCATACTGGGGATACCCTAACTAACTACGAGCACAAATAAAGAAAGACAGCCCGAAGGTCCACCGAGAGGCGGGATGGAAGATGGACCAAATAGGACGGATAACATGGTACTGACCGGCATGGAAACGACTAATGAGCAAAGAATCCTAAGGAGCTGCAGCTGCGGGTGGTCGAATGTGACAACTTACAGGGGCCTGCGGATACATCAGGGGAAGGCTAAATGCGGAGGGAAGGACCAAAGGCAAACTTGCACTGCGCAAGCAGGTCAGACAAGGAGAAGTCAGAGCCGGGTTGAGCACCACAGCGTTACTGATTTCACTGTTGCGGATGGTCACAGGGAGGTGGAGCAGCTGCACCAGCAGCAGGCCCAAAGTCAACAACAGGCGCACAGCAACCCCACAAGACAGGCAGGGGAGAGACCAACCAAAGTCAAATGGCCAAAATCCATAGAAAAAGCTGCCTGGGAAAGCTTCGGCCAAGATCTGCACACCATACTTGAGAATTCGCTACGAGGCAGCACAATCACCAAGCTTAACCTCTTTGGCAGCATTGTTTACGGGGAGGGCAAAGAGAGGTTTGGGGAGGTAACCCAGAGGAAGAACATCCCTAGGGAGGTGGGAAGGCATGAGCGTGAGATTCACAAGCTTGTGAAGGAGAGGAGGCTGCTTAGGAATTCCTGGCAGAAAGCAGATGAGAACGAAAAGGAGGGTCTGAAAGTGCTCTGGGACCAGATCAGAAGCAGGCTTTGCAACCCTGAGAAGGAGCGAGCGAGTTTCTTTCGGGACCCTTTCAAATATGCCCGAAGCCTGTTGGAAGAGAAAAAGAGCAGGAGGCTGGAAGCTACCGAGCAGGAGCTTGAGGATTACATCAAGAACCAGCTAACCGACCAAGAAAAGAACATCCCGCTTGAGTCACCAGGACACGTGCCTTGTCCTGTTGAGCCAGCCATCGAATTTGACATGACACCACCCAAATGGGCTGAAATCAAGCTAGTGGTAGACAGGGCAATAAGAGTTGTCCCATGGTGCTGAAGCTACTCTGGAAGCTGATGAGAGTAGCATGGAAGGCCCAGAACATCCCCTCAGAATGGAGCCGTGCAGTGACAACCTTCATTCCAAAAGGACAAAATTCCCACAAAATAAACCAGTTTAGAGGCATTGCACTGCTAAACGTGGAGGGGAAAATATATATTTCTGTGGTGGGCAAGTGCTTAACCAATTACCTCCTGAGCAACTGCTACATTGATACCAGTTGCCAGAAGGCAGGCGTCCCAGGGTTCCCCGGTTGCGTGGAACATTCAACTATGATCTGGGAGTAGATTCAGACAGCCAAGCGGGAAAAACTAGATCTGCACGTAGTTTGGTTGGATCTGGAGAATGCCTATGGTTCCATTCCCCATCAGTTAATCACTTTTGCCCTGGAATTCTTTCACATACCTCCCAGCATTTGGAACCTCATCTCCAATTACTTCAGCAGCTTCACGTTTTGTTACGCAACACAGGAGGCAACGTCAGGATGGCACCATCTAGAGAAAGGCATCGCAATGGGTTTGAAACACAGCAGCCTTTGAAATCATTCTCATCGGTGGGAGACAGATGGTTTGAGGGGTGAAAGGACCATCGGGCCAATGACTGCCAGCCCTGCGGAGTTACATGGATGATGTAACCATCCTCCTTCAAACAGCAGCCTGTACCAACCGGGTAATGAAGAGGTTTGAAGAACTCCTTAGTTGGGCCAGGATGAGGATAAAACCTGCTAAGTCCCGGATTATCTCCATACGTAAAGGAGTCAGAAATGATCACATCTCTTTCACAGTGAACAGTGAGAAGATCCCAATACTAGCAGAACAACCCCGTCCGGAGTCTTGGGAAACTTTATACAGCTGAGTTGTCAGATAAGCATATGGCTAATACAGTAACGTTACAACTCACCGAAGGTCTGACGCGGATCGACAAGAGCCATCTTCTGGGCAAATTTAAGATCTGGTGCTACCAATTCACCTTATATAGTCGGCTAATGTGGCCTCTCAAGATGTGCGAGATAACTACCTGCAATGTGCAGAAGATGGACTCAAAAGCCAACAATTACATCAGGAAGTGGCTGGGCTTACCCCGGAGCCTCTCCAGTGTTGGCCTATTTGGGAGGAATGCACTCCAACTGCCACTGAGGTCGATTCTGTTGGGCTACAGACAGGAGAAGGCGAGACTTGTCTTAGAGCTAAGGGACTCATCTGACCCATCTGTGCAGAACACCAAAGCCCCAGTACGAACAGGTCGCAAGTGGAGGGCAGAATTAGCAGTCGACCAGGCAATCAGCAGGCTGAAACACCAAGAAATTGTTGGCAGGACACAATCAGGGAGAACTGGCCTGGGTTGGGGGACTACTCCGAAGATGTGGTCCAAAGCCACAAGGAAGGAGAGGAAAGAGCTAGTGATTTCTGAGGTGGTCAGGACAGAGGAGGAGAGCTATCAGATCAAAGCTCTAAGCCAACGCCAGCAAGGATGCTGGACGACCTGGGAAGGAGTAATAAGTAGGACCGTAGGTTGGGCCGACATGTTTGAAGATCCCCCAAGCCAGGCTGAGTTTCCTCATAAGGTTCGCCTACGACACCCTCCCAAGCCCCAGCAACCTCTGTCTGTGGTATGGCTCAGAGGAGAGCTGCCAACTTTGCAATGCCCCAAATCCAAGCCTCCAGCACATCCTGTCAAGCTGTAAAACAGCATTGACCCAGGGTCGGTATAGGTGGCGCCATGATCGAGTCCTGCGGAAGCTGGCGGAGATCCTGGAGGTACGCAGGGTGGAATTAGCCAGGGAGTGCCAACGGATGATCAAGACGGATGCTCAAGATGCATGATCCACTTCGTCAGAGAGGGAGGAGGGGCCCCTAACATCACGCAGCTGCAGAGATCAGTCCTGGCAGGCAGTTGCGAGTGGAATCTGAGAGTGGACCTCGACCGGCAGCTCATGTTTCCAACTGAGATCACCACGACCAACCTTCGTCCGGACATCATTCTCTGGTCTGGCACAGCCCGGGCAGTAAATTTGGCAGAGCTCACTGTCCCGTGGGAAGGAGGAATGGAGGCAGCGTTTGAGAGGAAAAAAGATCGGTACCTCGACCTCATAGCCGAATGCAGAGAGGTGGGGTGGTCAGCTGTCAGCTATCCGGTGGAAGTCAGCTGCAGGGAATTCGTGGGAGCCTCTACCCAGCGCTTCCTGAAAAGCATAGGGGTTTCCGGCCCCAAACTAAGAAAGGCTCTGAAAGACCTGACCGAGGAGGCAGAGCAGGGAAGCTTTTGGCTTTGGTTAAGAAGGAAGGACCAGGCGTGGGGAAAGCATGGTTCCTAGGGCTAGCTGCAGGGGGCGGCAGGGAGACGTCCCTGTCGTTGCTCCACCACCGTGAGATGTTCCGGGATTATTGGAGCGAAACATCAATGAAGGGTGGCTCCCGGCTGATGACCCTGCAGCTACCCGCAATGGCACCGTCGGAGGTGCAACAAGCAGAAATGCTTAGCAGGCAGTCACTTGCCTGTGCTACTATACAGAAATATCACTTAAGTTAAAGACAGCAGGTCAAAGTACACCACTGCCTTTTCACATTGACAAATTCTAACACCAAGTGTATTTTCCTTTCAAAACAGCAGATTTAAAATTTAGTTTTTTGGTGCTGAAGCCTTGCTGTAAACATGAGTCTCATGGAAAACATGCAGATGAAAAGAGAACAGAGACAGGCTGAGCTCACCTCTTCAAACTTGTCCTGTTTGGGCCACAGACTGACCACCGGCCCCCTGTCCATCATTTTAATGATGTGCGTCATGTCAATGTAGCTGTCCAGTTCAATGACTTTCTCCATCCACTGGAGCTCTGTCATGCCGTGATCAGAGAACAGGACCACGTTTATATCATCTCTCATATTCTTCTCCTGACAAAAAAATAACAAATGCATACAGTAATGTGTTTTAGATGGCCAGGTAGAACAGACAGCAAGTACTGCTCTTTCTCTCTTTCTTTCACTCATGTAAAAATACCTTGATTTTCTGGTTGAGGGTCTGGAAAGCTTGGTCCAGTGAGCGAATGGCGCGCTGTATTTCCGGAGAATGTGGCCCAAAGTGATGTCCTTCCACATCAATCTTCTCGTAATAAATACCAGCCATGTCTGCTTTATCGCTTCTGTTTGAAACATATCATTCAAAATATATAGATTTGTTTTTGTTTTTTTTTCATTTAAGATAAATTAGCATGCCTGGCTTCATATAGGCAGTAAAGGCAACAGCATTATCTGTGTAAAAGGATGTCTTGGGCTTTTGGTCTTACTTCAACATATTCAGAGCGCTCTCCATGGAGTCGGTCAGGTTCTTCTCTGAAGGGTTGTACACATATTCCTCACAGAATGTAGGTCGGACTCCACGAATCGCCACTTCACAACCTAAATGGAGAGAAACACACTTTAGACCATGTGACCTGCATCACTATGCATTTGAAAAGCCTTTTGAAAGTTTGAACACTCCACTTGGAAAACTTGCATGCTATTTTAATGTCAAGTAGCAGTTGGAGTAGCTTGTCCTTTTAAAATGACACTGATCAAATGAGTCTGGCATAGAGGGAGGCTCTGTGTGACCGCAGTGTGTGGATATAAAAATCCCTTTATTCATACTTTACTCTGACAGTACAGATAAAGCAGTATGACATCCACTGACCTGGCCAGTAGTACATGTAGACTCTCTTCCCTAGTTTCTGCATGGTGACCCACAGCGGCTCTGATCCGTCCCACCACATGGGCAGACGGCTGTCCGGATTCGTTCCAATCAGGAACTCTTTCATGGTGTCTTTATCCCACATGTAATTTCCAGTCATCTGGTGCACCTCGCAGTAGCGTCCTGGAACATTAGGAGGAGTGCAGAATGAATATTCACAGACGAGGGTGGATTTGGAACAGGTTCAGTTGATTAAAGAGCTCCATTCATTAAATTGCATTGCTCATATGTTGCTCTTTTAGAGCTGTGGAGGCTCCACATAGCTTTCGGATATTTGTTTCAGTATCTGTGGATACCCTGCAACAACAACGGATCACGTGGCCACTCGTGTAATTCATCCTCTATGGAGATGAAGGCACACAATGAAGAAGATTTCAAATAAAGCATTAGAAAAAATCATTTCTATGTAAGTTCAACATAGTGCTCCTTAGCTGTTTGCTTAGATTTTTCTGATGATGTTGGAGTTGGAATGAGGCAGCCTATTGAGTTTTAGCATGCTGCATTCACAGCAGAAGATTAATTTCATCCAACAACAGCCAAACATACTGTCTCTCATCACACACCATCTTTCAAATATGTGAATATGATGAGTATAGGAACTCAATCAGGTCTTAATGTTGAAGTTGGACTCTAATGCTTTTATTAATGAAGCAGATGTTATGTTCCTGTTTCTCAGTGGTAGAGCATTGTGTCAGCAGTGCATAAAGATAGTGGGTTTGATTCCCAGGGAACACGCAAGCTGGTAAAAAAAAATTAAATAAATGTATAGCATGAATGCACTGTAAGTTGCTTTGGATAAAAGTATCTGATAAATGTAATGTAAATGTTATTTCAGCATCACAATTTCCTTTAAAAAATCGCTGATTTGCTGCTCAAAAAATATTTTGCCACTTATTATACCTTTTAGTATTAAATTTGAGTGTGTAACACATTCTGCACCATTTATGTGAAAGACATGAATGATTCCTCAAATCATACAGCTAAGGAATTGTTGATTGAAAATTTGTTTAGAATATATTCATCCCCTACGCAAGATGTATGCCATGGGTACAGATTTGGAGAAATTTAGCATTACATGATTCGTTCACCGTTGGATCCACTGCAGTGAATGGGTGCCGTCAGAATGAAAGTCCAAACAGCTGATAAAAACATCACAAAGTAATCCACATGACTTCAGTCCATCAGTTAACGTTTTGTGAAGTGAAAAGTTGCGTAAAATACCAGTTCTCTATCCATAACATTTCTTTATTCAGTGAAAAAGTAATCTAGTCTGAATCCAGAGAGAAATATGCACAGATCAAACAACAAGACAAGCTCTAAACAAATCAATATTAACAAATATTAATTGATGTACTAGAGTGGTGTGGATTACTTGTGGACTGATGTGATGTTTTTATCAGTTTGGACTCTCATTCTGACGGCACCCATTCACTGCAGAGGATCCATTGGTGAGGTGAGCAAGTGATGTAATGATAAATAAATATATCCCCAAATGTGTTCTTTAAATATATAAAGGTAGTAATGTTTATTTAATGGTATTAATAAAAGTTGTTCTAAGACAGTTTGCACTGTGGATGTCCCTCACGGTGTCCCAGCTTTGCTCTCATTGTTTGATTTCTTTGTCAAAGCTCGAGCCCAGTTGTCTTCTGAAGCTTTGTGGAGAGGGGAATGTGCCCAAACAAAACAACTGCCATCAGCGGAGCGGTAAAGCGTTGGCTCTGAGTTGCTGTGATTGGTGGACGCCGGGTCAAAGTGCATGTGCTGGAGCTCAGCTCTGCATAGCCTTTGTTACTGAAGTCCAGCATACAGACAACACACACTATATCACCATCCATGTGATTCAGCAACACCATTCACTGAGTCAACTGAGTGGACATGATCAGAAATCCTTGTGCAATTTTAAATGTCTCTACAAATAATAATGATTAAATATGAATACACTCACTTAAATATTCATAACTCTTGATAATGGTTTCAATATTTCGTTTTTTATTGAATCAACAACATAAATAGTGCATAATGGACACCAACACATTAAAAAAACCTGTTATATTATGTACAATATGAAAGTATTTTGTCTGATATTTTCATTTGCTTGTATACCAATAAATAGATAGAGCTGAGAGCGAGCTGTTTTTCTGTTGTCATTGTGGATGAAGGACTCATCATTAGTGCCTGGCCCCTGTGATCAATAGCCCTATTCAAACAATAATGTACAAGCACATCTCATATCTAACAGATCTCTATTGTTCTACATCAAGAGTACCTTTAATGACCTTTATGCTCTTTTGAACTGTTTTTTGTATACAGCATGCAAATACATTTCACACAAGGAAACGCATTATCTGGTAAAGATCATATTAAACTGTACCAGACAACCCAAAAAAAATTTTTTTGTTGAGTATGTGTAATCTACACAGGCCTATGGAATCATTTAGAGCTCCAGGAGTTCATAACATCTACATTCCACTATTGTTACAGCATAACAGAGAACTCACCTGTCATTAGAGAGTAGTAGTTGGGATAGGACAGACTAGGGAAATCTGGAGTCAGGTAATCCACTTTAACACCGTTTTCCACGATTTCTCTAAATCCAGCCAAGTTTTGTAAATCGTCCATGTAATCATAACGGAAGCCATCGATCAGAAACACCAGGAGTTTGCGGTTTGCGTCGCAGCATCGGGACAGAAGGAGAATGATAACGGTGAGGATGTTGAGCGCGGCTCGAGTCATGATGCTCCGCTTCTGAGAGCAGAACTGAACTGAACTGACTGATGGAGAGCTGATTCATGAAAAACTCTCCGTCTCAATGGGCGTGTGCGGACTTCCACTGTAGGGACAGATAGACAGCATTCTAGAAAAAAATGTGGGGGCAAAAAATAAAGCCGGTCTCCCGTTTAAAAAATAAATAAATAAATAAAAACTGTTTATTAACAAACTATTTTTTAAAATATATATATATTTCAAAATAGCTATTAACATCCCCTCTCTCTCTCTCTCTCTCTCTCTCTCTCTCTCTCTCTCTATATATATATATATGTTAATAGCTAGGCCTATTTAGAATTTTCTTTACCATTTTAGGCTAATAGGCTAGTAAAAAAAATATTTTTCTTATATTATTTTTTTTTAATAATCAACAATTTGAATAATTAACTTCAGGCAAAAGTTACAATTAATGTGGCACTACGTTCAGAGCCATTGACAACATTCCTGCTGAAAAAAAATAGCCTAATACCATTACAAACCATCAGCTATTAAACATTAAAACCATTCAAAATGGTAGTGTGTTTTGGGACTTATTCCATTAGGATTGAATATTTTTAGCAACAAGCCATCAATAGAAGGCGATAAATTACCAACATAGACACCCACGGGGATCAGTTTCCATTAAAACCAGTACAGTCCCCTTTATAACCAGTAAAACAATTACAAATTCTGTGCTGGTTTATTAATTTAATTATTTTCAGAAGGGATCTCAAAAACATCGGTTGTTTACAAAATCTCTTAACAAAATTTGCCAAGCATGTTTATCTTAATTAATTACAAAACGCAGAATTCCGGTTACGTCATATCTCCGACGATTATGCAACTCAATTTAAGGCGAATACTTGACCCCTCCATTACGAACAAGCTCTTTATCTTCATTCACTTCCAGTCATTTTTGTATGCGAATTCCTGAAAGGTTTTAAAGCAGCTGACGTGGTTTTAAGCTCAGACAAAACCTTAAAATCCTTTTCAAAACGTTGGCCCAAATAAAAGCCAATAATTCAGATAAGCGGATAACTTGAGCTCTCAGTTGACACTCTAAATTAGCCCGCTATTTTTCCACTTTTATTTAATTAATTTATGTTTTTAGACATATTTAAAATCTGCCACTCCATTTTCACACTTTAGCAGAGCATCATGCCAAAAATCCTGGCTGATGGTTGAACTGGTCCACTTTGTTTGCTACATAAATAAATAAAACAACCATTATATAGAAACGAACTATATAATTGTCCTTCCTCTGCCACTAGGCTGTGTAATAACCTCAATTTTATGCTCAAACTCAAGTCCACAAAAAAACAACAACAAATACCAACCCAAAATAAATGGTCCAACAAACCTCTGCTGCAGTTCATTCAGATGATTAGTTACACTGAACTCTGCAGAGATGGATTCAGTAGATAGAGCTAGAACTCTGTCCCAATGCAACATCATTTTGCAATAATGTTCAGAAATGTGTTTGCTACAGTGATCATATCTCTGCTTTGTTGATGTCACAGCAACCCAGGTGCAATTTCTTCATTCTTCTTACAGGAACTGCACTCAAGAAGACAGACTTAACTCCTTCACACACACACACACACACACACACACACACACACACACACACACTCTCTCACACACACACACACACACAGGGGCGCTTGCACAAGATCCCGGGCCCTATGCATAGCCAGTAGCTAATTGTTGGTAGATGTGACACAAGAGGGAGCTAATGTTTCTGTTTTTTCATCTACATGGACATGGTTATTGCCTGACAATCGCAATTTTGTCTGGTTTATTAGCCGGGTCAGGCTTGTTGTATTCACCTTATTTTGCTACAAGGAAGAAGCTATTTTATGTAAATGTGCGAGACGTTCGGTTAAACAGAAGCTATATAAATAACTAGAGCAATGGCAAAGAGCAGTAAACTGTAGGCCTCATACTATTTGCACTACAAATTAGTGTGTTTATGATTATGATAACGAATTTAAAGTAATTTGGATCAAGCAGAATTGCTGTGATGTACAGGTAAAATAACAGGAAGAATGACACCGGAAGTCTCGCACATTTCAGTTACAAATATCTTAAAGTGGAAAGATGTATCACCATATTAAATCCCTAGATAGGAAAAAGAGAGCTAGAGATCAAACGAGAGAAAAGGGGGAAATGTTGTTTTCCAACATCTAAACTAAAAAAAAGCAGATTTTGACTGAAACCATGGAAAATGACTCACTGTGAAGCGCTGAAATATAAAAATAGATTGTGATTGTTCAGTTTTGTAAGTACAGATGACACAGAACCAACTGCAATCGGACCCAAACAGTGTCTATCATTTATTCCTATGATCACATGATTGTTATACACCAAAATCTTGTGGAAATCATTAAAGAAGCCCTTGAATGTGTATAAAGATATACACACACATTATCTGGGACTTAAATGAACATATGTAGACACAAGACAAGCAGAACATATACTTTAGATCTTTACATTCACATATACAGAAGAAAGAGACACTTTAAAAGGTTCTAACTTAAAATTTTCTTTAAAAAAAAAGAAAATCATAAAAACAAGTGCTTTGTTTTGTCATAAAAACCACAAACTGACACAAATTCACACAGGATTTCTTACATTACAGGGTACATAATGTATAATGGTATGTACTATCCATTGCATAAAGATCCCTAAGGTATAAAAATGGATTCGCTCACAATGAAGGTCTTAAGATAAGTTAAATTTATGCCATTTATTGTAAAATGTCTATCCTTGATTGCGAGCTACAAAAGTCACTGATTATGGCAGCCAGTGCTCATCCATAAGGTGCTCGGGCGACTAAAGGCAATTAGGCAATGATCCCTCTATATACACATTCACAATGGCTTGCGGGTCACTACAGCAGCTTACGGATACACGTCACTGCACTCAAAAACTCCCTGAATTTCAGCTCACGTGTCACTTCCTGTCAGGGAGCATTGGGTCAACCTCCCGTAGGGTGGTCCATCGCTGTCCTGTGAGCTAGTAGGTCCTTTATCAAAGGCAATGATAGTGTTCTCGACGAGTCCGGCTGGACGTCACGTGCAAGTTTGATCAGCAAGTCTTGACGGAGGATTTGGACACGTCTGAGGTTTTCATGATGACACTGGCACGCTTTTCGTGGACCGACATCTGGCTGGAGGGTCCGGGGCTGTGGGAGGATGAGGGCAAAGGGGTGTTTAACAGGCTCCAGGTCGGCCCACCAGTGAAGGGGGTGTGCAAGGGTGAAGATGCGGGTTCTCGGACAGTGGTTATCTTGAAGTTGGTCTTGTCGGTAGAAATGAAAGTGGACATGCCAGGCAGCGCCATCCTCACCTTCTTGTCTTCATGTCCAAATAGAGCGGCCTGAATACGCTGCAGGGCAGAACAAAGCCACATCAGTGATTAGAACACTAGAATAATTCTAATAATAATAATTTATGTTCATTCAATGTTAATAATTTGACATGTTTTTTTTTTATCTTTTAGATGTCATGGACTCACAAATATATCACTATCGCCTGATCATTGCTTTGGGATGTTTGATCGGCAGTCTCTTAAAAAAGCCGATCTCAAGCTGATGACGCGCCTGCTGTGAGAGGTTTGGCATGACATGCAACGGCACCATCTCACAGTCTCTGTCCGGCGTGGGTGAAATAATTATAATGCCAAAGGTGTGGTGCAATTCATATTTCTTCATTAAATAACTTCTAAAGTAACTGAAACTTTCTGTGAGACAATTTCACAAACAGCGCGAGTGAATCACTGCTCTCCTGGAGACTGTGCGCTCATGCACACTCGCAGTGCACACACATAACACCAGCTTCACACATACTCCGTTAACAGTGCATTTTTACCGTCCTCATGTCAATGGATTTTAAAATGTTCACACTGCACACGGTTGTGGTCCGGCAGTGCGGTCCATAAGCAGTCTGCAGCAATTGATCCACACAGAGTTAGCTGAATTCGCTGAACTAAAGTGACAAGGTGAAACACTCGTGGAGGTAGGAAAACATAGTTCTTTATGAGCTGCGGGATTGCTTGTAATAAAGATTTAAATGCAAAAGAAAAGGCAGTAGAGCTGACTGTTTCTGTCAGTGGTAAGTTTTAATTTAGAATGTTTGTGATAACGTAAGAAATGTAGTTTAATTGTTTTGCCACTTGCCTGAGCAACTGTGTTGTGCTGTGTGTAAGCTATTGTGCAACAATTGCACAAGTGTAAAAACAAAAATACACTGCATGATCGAACATTTAGGTGAGATAAATATATATTTTGGGAAATGTCTAAAAAATGCTCCCCTCCACCCCTCAAAAAAATAAAAAATAAAATAAAAAAAACCCCTCTCACAAGAGTCACATATAAGAGAGAAATTCCCCCCATTTTCAAAAATGAAATTCAGACCCTGAATAGATAAAATTGAAGTATTACTATAATATAACTAATTCTGCATGATAAAAATAAGGCTTTAAAAAAAGATCGTTATCGATGAGGGTGTATATATATATATATATATTTATTTTAATCTATTTTAATTATAATTATATTTATTTAAATTTTGTTTATTATTATTTCATTTAAATTTAATTATAATCACATTTTTATTTATTCATTTTAATAAATTATTTTAATTCTTTTTTTATTATTATTACGTTAAACCAGTTGATATTCATTTTAATCAAATGTTTTTATTCATTTATTTACATTTGTTTATTATTTATTTGTTTGCCATTTTTTTAAAGGATTTTCTATAAAGAAATCCCTTCCTGACCCTCTCAATCATTATTTAAATAACAATAGTTTTTGTAGTTAAAAACAAATAAAAATAAAGCACATTTAGAAAAAAAAAAGATTGACCTGCATGTCATGCCATTTTTAACCAACATCAGAAAATCCTGAATATGAAAATAAACATGGCAAAAAGTCTGGTAATCTCTGCTGATGTTATGTGTCTTCCTCAAGAGCACAGGTTATAGTTTGCACTTGCAATCTGTCAATTTTCTACCAAGAACTAACCATATATTTTCATGAATTACAATCTGAAGCCATGTCATAAAACACACACACTTCCTTGTGTTCAAATTATGATAATCCCGAATTGCATGAGAGCGCTCTCGCCCACATCTCCAGGGGCCCCACCACACACAGCACACAGCTCACCGCCATCAGTTGCATTTCCTCTCTGACACTCAACTGCATGCTTTTGATTGTTCTCTCTAGAAAATGATGTGCTGCCTGTAAGACATGTGCTTCATACATCTCAACTGTGTTTAGACTGATAACTGGCACATAAAACAGTCTGTCCAATGATTATTAATAGCTTCTATTGTTTTACTGACAGAATTACGACGGCAGACTGGCTATCGTCCGACTGCAGGATCTGCTGGCTTCCTGGCACCATGTGGGGGCAAATTTATCACAAAAATCACCTTAAAGAGTCTAACGTTAAACTCAAACAGAAATTCTTACATTTAAAATACTGAAGAAAAAGAGACCATGGTACCATTTTTATGTGAAAATATTATTTATGTCCAAAGAAAAATCTGCTCAATATATATAGAAAAATAAATAAAACAATAATGTAAAATATGTGAAATATAGAAAATTCATATAAAATAAAATATGCAGTCATTTTGGATTAAAAACAATATAAAAACATTCATTGCTCTTGGACAAATTTAGTAACTTTATTCTTGTATGACAACATATCGTAAATACTAAATTAAGTTGTTTTATTTCCCTTTAATTATTACTGTTTATTTATTTTTTTAATTGAAATTTGTATTTATTTGATGGTATAATAATCTAAGAAAAAAAAGCATGTCTAAAAGGTACAATCTAATTTAAAACCTTCGGTATTTACAATGGTAAAATTATGAGAGACTTTTCAGGGTGTTTATATCCTGCCATGAAGCAAAATTCCCCTCCCTCGAAGCCTAAATGACATTTGCATCAGCCGTCAGCACTGACAGCGGTCTTCTGGCCTAGAGTAACTCTATGGGTGAATCAGAGAATCATGTTTTTCTATTTCAATAGTTTTCTAACAAGCCGCAGCACATTTGCCGGAATCAGCGAGAAGCGTCACGTCACTGCTTGCTCTTTCTCTTTTTTTCCTCCCGTCTTGTTTTGCATCAGAGTTCTGAGGTAAAGGAACCGAAAAAAGGGGGTTGAGAGTACCATGTCAGCTTTACCCAGTTGCATGCTGGAACTTACATGTGTGGATAGATACTGTGCGCTAGTAAACGGGAACTTGGAAAAGCCACAAGCTTTCAGGCATGAAACAATAAATCACAAGACCTGTTATTTTAAAATCAAATTGAGTTTTATAACTTCTAGTCCTTTTTAAGTCTGTGGCTTAAATCTTGTCTTTTAGCAGATAAAGCCATTTGAAATGTAGTCTTCCTTTTCCAGATAAACAAAACTGACCAAAGTATTATGACTCATGCATATACAAACTTTCACCTAATTAAATGTACTGTAGGATGATAATTACATCATTATTTGAGTAGCGAGTAGCAAAGCATGTTCAAGTACCGTACATTTCCTTATTAAAGTAAAAATGCTTCTTCATATTCTGTGTATCAGTTTGTATGCTACAGTTGATTTATCTAATCTGGCACGCTTGTACAAGACTAAATGAAAAACTTTAAGCTCAGGAAATGGCCCCCGATACTAGTTTACTCAAAAACAGCTGTGACATCTCTAGAGGCAATCACAGGCCGGACTGATCGTGCAAAAAAAGCCAAAGTGAGCGAGTACTTAGACGTGTTAGACTATCAAGGAAATTTGAGTCTGTAATCTTACTACTGCAATGGGCTGTGAAAACACTTGCACACAAGCACTGACAGCGTTTGATATATTTGGCCCTCAGAGTCGCAGAGTGAGAAATAGCCTGTGAAAACTTGCTCTGCATAATTCAAATGCACAAAAAAAATACCTTCACATACTCTGGATCAACGCTCTTCTAGAAACGGACTCTATGCATGCATGCAAAAGCACATTTTTGGCACTGCATGCATGTTAACCTGCATATCTGTGTTATGTCAGTAACAAACCTCTGTACAAAAGAGCTTCCTTTAAATGTCTGAGCCACTAAACTGAATATAGCTATTCAGGCAGCTGCTATAAACATATAAACAGTAACTCGCTCAGCAAGATTCTTCTCAAACTGTTGCATTTGCCATAGTTGACCTGAAAGTCAGCACAGGTGCAAGCAGTTTATATGACAGTGCCTCTTGTGGCTGAGAATGCAACACATACTAATTTTAAAGGAACAGTTCCCCCAAAAATGAAAAATTGACTTCAAATTTACTCTCGCTCAAGCCACCAAAGATGTAGATGAGTTAGTTTCTTCATCAGAACAGATTTGGAGAAACGTAGCATTACATCACTTGCTCGCCAATGGATCCTCTGCAGTGAATGGGTGCCATCAGAATGAGAGTCCAAACAGCTGATAAAAACACTGCAATGATCACAAGTAATCCACACAGTGAGTCTATTAAGTGAAAGTGAAAAGCTGCTTGTTTGTAAGAAATAAATCCATTACTAAGGCGTTTAACCTTAAATCATTGATTCAAAAATGCTATCAAGTCCATAATCCATGACAACGCTTCCTCAGGTTAAAAAGTCCATCTCTTGTTGTTCTCTCACATCAAAATCCAGTGCCATATTTGTTTAATGCTGTTTTGGACTGTTTCACTCCTGTGCAAAATGTGCTTGATCAGTGCATATTTCGCTCCTGATTCAGAGGAGACAACTTTTTCACTTGATAAAAACAAGGTTATGAATATAGGACACAAGATTGATGGACTGGATGGATTACTTGTGGATTATTGTGATTTTGTGTTGTGTTTTATCAGCTGTTTGGATTCTGACGGCACCCATTCACTGCAAAGGATCCACTGGTGAACGAGTGATGTACAGTAATGCTACATTTCTACAAATCTGTTCTGATGAAGTAAACTCATTTTGGATGGCCATGCATTTTCAATTTCTAAGTGAACTATTCTAACATTGTGAAATCAAATAATTTGAATAATTTCATAGTGCATATTTTTGCCTTTAGCATCTGTACGAGAAGCACAATTCAGTTCCTCACACCCCTAAAGCCACTGCAATAAACAGACGTACACAAAAGGATTCTGGGTATTGCTTGGACACATCCATTAAAAGAACTCTTCTTTCAGGTTATTCCTTTTGGCCACTATCCCTCAGAAACTGCAGTCAGCAATAATTTCAGATGTGAACACAATAACAATCTACTTTGTGTTTAAACCTGTCAAGTTTTGAAATAGTTTGGATGGATTTTGCACTTACCTCTTTGGAGTCTTCCTCACTGGCGCTGTCTGTATCGCTCTCTGCTGGAAGATAGAAAGAAAGCAAAGTGGTCAGACTGATTCATCAGGGATTTCCTGACAGACAGGTTACCGTGAATGGGTGGATGAAACAATGCAAAGATCATCAGATTAAAAAAAAATATATCTTTACATCTTGTATATTTAACCGTAAGAAGTTTTAACTGATTGCACAAATTAACAACTGAAAGATATCCTCAGGGCCAGTCATTTCAAATTTTTTTAGATGAGGAAATACATTTTAAATTGCACAGAGAGCTGCTTAGATAAGACTATATCAATCAGAAATATAAGGAGACAGCAGCTAGTTTGCTTTGGCAGTGTGGCATTGCGTTTGTGTTTACTATGAATAACTCAACACTTAAGCATGACATTTCATGCCATAAACCACATGCTTTCAGCCTCAGGGACTTCTGAGAAAAAAAGGATTGTTGATTGGAAAACATGGAACAACAGGACATGAGTCAACATTCCCGTCCGTGTACAAACACACTGACAAGTGCTACTGTACGGTAAATTTCATGCTACTAAAAACAAGTTTTCATAAGCCAAGCCCCACAATTTCAACAATGGCAAGAGTTCATCTCAGTACTCCACATGCAGTCAATGAGCAGACTATATTAAGAGACAGACAACACCGCAGATAAAGGATATATATGGGTATTTTTTTTTCTACTCTAGGAAGTAATTTGCATTCCTTAGTTGTAACTAGCTCCCAGAGGGAACTGAATGAAACAGGAACACTTATAGACAAATGCAAAAACGTTCTAGCTTTAATCTTGGATCTAGCAGTGTTCACACTTTTAGCAGCGAGCCGGATGGCTTCTTATCAGAAGCAGTGTTTCAGAGCAGGCCTCTGCTATAGTCAGAAACAAATAATTAGTGGTGTTTGCTAAGATAAGAATTATAACTAGGGGGAATTCTGGTAAATTGGGACACTTTGGCCATTGAGATGACTGGGAGAAAAATGTCCCAAATAACTGAATTCACTGTTACTCATTTTAACAGTTTGTAATAAGGATTTGAATAAACCTCTAACCCTGAGTATTATGCTTTAGCATTCATCTCTACTAAACATAGGGTGCATATGCGCCGTTCATACGGGACACGTCCCAGCCAGGATTTTAATAATGCCTAAAACATCCAGAGCAGTTTGACCAATAACATGCAGCTATTGTACATAATCGACCAATCGTGCAACTATGTGTGAGAAGGTGAGATCTAGAGGGAATGATCAAAGTGATGCAAATATGCGCACATCACATCAAAAGAACAAAACAAACTGCAACACAATGCTTCAAGTCAAATTAACAAACAAACACGTGAAAGCGATTCGAAAGCATAAGGAGCCGTCTGCTCTGCTCTTTATAGCTCTCATGAATGTTACACAACGATTAACCTGCACAGTGCAAATAGCCAAAACCAGGATATTTTAGGCAATATTAAAATCCTGGCTGGGACGTGTCTCATATGAACGGCGCATATGGTCACTCTAACTAAACACCAATGAATGATTCATGCAATTAGATGTTTTAAGACACGTTTTTGCTTCGAAGCCAATAAAATGTACAAGAAATTCTCATAGATTTACAATAAAAATTATATTATAGACTCCTGCTAGAATACCTAGCAACATCATAGCAATTCACTTAAAAAAACATTACAACAAACTTATTTAGACTTACTTGCTTAACCCAGAGATGGTATTAGAACAAGCTAATTCTCCAAAATGGTTTAATTATCATAAAGTAAGTACTTTATCACTGCTAGATCTTCAACGACCTCGACATTTTATCTTACAAGCCACATTACATTCTGGACAGTGTTGTTATTGTTAACTAAACTAAAAACTATAATAAAGCTTAAATAAAAAAATAAAAAATACAAGAAAATGGAATATACAAATTGTTGCTTTGGCAAATAACTTAAAATACGTTTAAGTTGAAGTACTGAAATTTGTTAATACTAAAACTGAATTAAAAATAAATTTAAAAAACTATATAGAAACTACAAAGATACTTACAGAACTACATAGAAACGTACAATAAATACATTCTGTCATATGCTTCCTTTTAGTAAAATGTGGACACGTACTCATTTGTTTTCTGGTTTAAATGAATTATACCTCATTGTACTTATTCGTTCCATAGTTTTAATCAATTGTGGCTACATTGTACTACTTTATTCTCTCGTTTTAACTGAACTAAAACAAGGGAACTAATTTAGTCACACTTTATTTTAAGGTCCAATTCCAGCTAAAAAAAATATATTAACTATGACTTTTGTCTCATTAAGCTTCTAATTTGATGCTTATTAATAGTTAGTAAGGAAAGTTGTTAAGTTTAGGTGTTGGGTAGGATTGGGGATGTAGAATATGGTCATACAGAATATATGCTTTTATAAGTACTAATAAACAGCCAATATGCTAATAAACTAACTAGTTAACTTAATAGTGATAAACAATAGTAATAAACAACTAGTTAATAATGAGAATTGGCTCTGCAGAAATTACATACAGTCGTGGCCAAAAGTTTTGAGAATTACATAAATATTGGAAATTGGAAAAGTTGCTGCTTAAGTTTTCATAATAGCAATTTGCATATACTCCAGAATGTTATGAAGAGTGATCAGATGAATTGCATAGTCCGTCTTTGCCATGAAAATTAACTTAATCCCAAAAAAACCTTTCCACTGCATTTCATTGCTGTCATTAAAGGACCTGCTGAGATCATTTCAGTAATCGTCTTGTTAACTCAGGTGAGAATGTTGATGAGCACAAGGCTGGAGATCATTATGTCAGGCTGATTGGGTTAGAATGGCAGACTTGACATGTTAATAGGAGGGTGATGCTTGAAATCATTGTTCTTCCATTGTTAACCATGGTGACCTGCAAAGAAACGCGTGCAGCCATCATTGCGTTGCATAAAAATGGCTTCACAGGCAAGGATATTGTGGCTACTAAGATTGCACCTAAATCAACAATTTATAGGATCATCAAGAACTTCAAGGAAAGATGTTCAATTCTTGTAAAGAAGGCTTCAGGGCATCCAAGAAAGTCCAGCAAGCGCCAGGATCGTCTCCTAAAGAGGATTCAGCTGCGGGATCGGAGTGCCACCAGTGCAGAGCTTGCTCAGGAATGGCAGCAGGTGGGTGTGAGCGCATCTGCACGCACAGTGAGGCCAAGACTTTTGGAAGATGGCCTGGGTTCAAGAAGGGCAGCAAAGAAGCCACTTCTCTCCAAAAAAAACATCAGGGACAGATTGATCTTCTGCAGAAAGTATAGTGAATGGACTGCTGAGGACTGGGGCAAAGTCATATTCTCCGATGAAGCCCCTTTCAGATTGTTTGGGACATCTGGAAAAAGGCTTGTCCGGAGAAGAAAAGGTGAGCGCTACCATCAGTCCTGTGTCATGCCAACAGTAAAGCATCCTGACACCATTCATGTGTGCGATTGCTTCTCATCCAAGGGAGTGGGCTCACTCACAATTCTGCCCAAAAACACAGCCATGAATAAAGAATGGTACCAAAACACCCTCCAACAGCAACTTCTTCCAACAATCCAACAACAGTTTGGTGAAGAACAATGCATTTTCCAGCACGATGGAGCACTGTGCCATAAGGCAAAAGTGGTAACTAAGTGGCTCGGGGGCCAGAATGTTGAAATTTTGGATCCATGGCCTGGAAACTCCCCAGATCTTAATCCCATTAAGAACTTGTGGTCAATCCTCAAGAGGCGGGTGGACAAACAAAAACCCACTAATTCTGACAAACTCCAAGAAGTGATTATGAAAGAATGGGTTGCTATCAGTCAGGATTTGGCACAGAAGTTGATTGAGAGCATGCCCAGTCGAATTGCAGAGGTCCTGAAAAAGAAGGGCCAACACTGCAAATACTGACTCTTTGCATAAATTGTGCACACGATTTACTAATTTGTTCCCTCAATGTACTAAAATATGCGCACGATTACTATTGCGTTCCCTCTATTTACTATTTCGTTTCACTCGATTTATAAATTGTGCGCACTATTTACTAATTCGTTCCCTCAAAGTACGCCCCAATGACGTGCGCCCGATTAGCAAATCGAGGGAACGCAATAGTAAATCGAAGGAACACAATAGTAATCATGCGCACGTTTTAGTATGTACATTGAGGGAACGAATTAGTAAATCGTGCGCACAAAAAAAAAAAATTCTTGCATGTCGTGTGGAGCTCCATACATTAGTGACGAAATAATGCTTAAAAAAAACACTGGTCCTGCCAACAACCCTGAACACGCTAATATCAAAAAGTAGTGAGAGTAGTATTGCCAACTCAGTCTTATATGATATTTGCAGACCAATACGCAAACTACTTAGCAACCAATCAGAATACTCTAGCAACCACAATGTGCAATGTGTTAACAATCTACTTCAAACACTTTGAAGGCACGCCGCAGTGCACTAAATACAGTACTACAATGAACACCTTAGCATTGCAGCTGCAAATCTTGCTCTAAAATAACTTTGGACAAAACTTGTCCATTACAGCAATGTAAGTGTTTAACTGTGCCATGCTTTAATTATAACATATATAAAACATATATAAAATAACTTTTGGACAAACTAGTCCATTGTAGCAATATAGGCTATTAGCTATATAGGCTATGGGCTAAGTGTATAACTGTGCCATGCTTTAGTTAGAACATACTGAAGGCACACTTTAACTTTATGAAGACAAGCACATGCAGGTGAGAGTGTGAACTGTGTTCGCACCTCACCGTTATATATTAACTCCATCCGGCCAGAGCTGAGTTACAGTACAGAGGTACAGCCGACGTGACATAGACAGCATGTCCTTGAGCCTTAACTCTAATGGACATTGTACAACACAAGCTACACACGCAGCCTACACAGATCTCAATGCCTCAAAGCATGTTTCAAGCTAAAACATAAGATGCTTTAGCAGTGATGTTTTCAATCTGATATGAAATGAACGCTTTCTTTTCAAATAAGAACAACAGATACACTGCAAAAAATTATTTTCTTACTTTTTGGTGGTTTTCCAGTACAAACATCTAAACATTCTTAAATAGGATATTTTGAGAAACAAAATGAATTAAGATATTAACTCTTGTTCTCCAAAATAATTGATAAAATGAAGGTTAAGAAAAGGGGTAAGAAAACTGAACTTAATTCTAAGGAAATTTTTCCGCCACTGAATAAAAACAAACAAAATTGCCAGTTTACAGCTCGCATTTCTCAAACTTGTAATTCTGACTTTTTTCTCAGATTTACATGATATAAACTGATTATTGCCTGAAATTGTCACAACTGCGAACTCCCAACTGTGAGAAAAAAAATATAAAATTGCATGTTAGTATCATGCAATTCTTAGAAAAAAAGCCAGAATTGTGAGATAAAATGTCGCAAATCCTTGTTTACATTTTTTAATCAGTGGCGCAAATGGACTTCCATATTTTTCTGACCCAACTGACACCAATTTTGTTTAAGCTCATTTAATTTGAGAACTGATTCAAAAATCAAATTTAATATCTTATGTAATTTTTCTTCTCAATTAAATGCATAGATAAAAAATGTTTTAGATCGTTTAACTGGAAAAAAGAAATACGAAATAATTTTTTTGTAGTGTAGTACCTAAAAAAAGAGACATTATCTACACTGCAATAAACAATCTTCTTATTCATTATTTTTGTCTTGTTTTCCAGAACAAGTATCCAAAATTCCTAAATCAAAATGAATTTACTTGAAAAGCACAATAATTAAATATATTAAGTCCGATTTTCTGAAAAAAAAAAATTAAGTGAATTATTGCCTGAAACGAGAACAAATATCTGTCAATGTGGAAAAAGACAAATAAGCTTTATTCAAAGTAAAAACAAGATTATTTTTCCAATTGACAGATTTTTTTTTTTATGTTTACAGCCTAAATTAATTTTGATATTTTTTTTAGAAAACAAGACTTAATATCTTAAGAAATGTACATTTTCAAATTAAATGTATCTAGATGCAAGAAGATATTTAAGATAAGATACAAAAACAAAATACATCAAGTAAGAAAAACTACACTGAAAAAGAGGTTATGTCATGCTTGTTTGTTTGCACACACGAGATCAAATCTACCGCCTGTATCGGTTTCCACTGGTCACTGAAAAGCAAACAACAGGATAGTATGGAGGACTGGACATTTATATTAATCAAAAAGTCAAAATACTTCAGCAAATGGAACCGGCCTGGGACAAATTCAAACCGACATCTTTGTAACTGGATGAGTGCAAAACCAGCAAGGATCTCAAAGCAATGCTGCACTGTGAATATAGTCATGGCTAAAGTATATTTGTCAAGCCAACCTCCATACGAGGAGACGGGGGAGATCTGTAAGGGGTACAGGTCACTGGAGGTCACGGTCTGCTCCTCATTCTCCGTCACCACCTCAATGGTCTGACACACGTCCGGCAGATCGTTGATGATCAGGTGGTCGTCCCCTGGGCTCCGCCCACCAGCCTCTGAGGAAGGAGAACAGGGAAGAGAGAGTGAATATGGAGAACAGTGAAGTGGGAAGTGAACGTGTGTCTTAAAGAGGCGTGAGCCAGATCGGTGTCATTTTTCACTCTGGACGCAATCCCTCTGGTCCATGAAGCTGAACTCTATTTCCCATGACTCCGTAATAAAATGATGCACTGGAAACAAGGTTAAAAACAAATTAACCAGCTGTAAGGCATTTTGTAAATCAATTACGTTACAGTTGATTTTGCTTTGCCAATTCCATGTGCATCACAGATCCCACATGACTAACAAAGCAAACACATGCAAAGCTTACCTTTTACCCCGACCGAGTGCGTTAGTGAGATTGAAAGGGAAACAGAGAACAGTGGACGTGAATAAACAAACACAGGAACAAGGAGATCTGGATAAACAGGTCCACAACAGAATGATAGGTGTAGTGGGATCATATCCCATCCCAAATGTAAAAGACTCGCACTTAAATCTGTCAAGAGCGTGCCTAAGTTTAATGTCACCTCAAAATAATGTAAATAAATTAGTAAATATATACACTTTGCATAAATTACATATGTATTTGTATGTTGTGGTAGCAATTGGTGTACTTAATTAAATTCATGTTGATTTATCCTGTTGTAAATTAAATTATTATTATTACAGTATGGGAATTTGGTGGGAAAAAGTTGCATGGATATATATTTTTCTTATTTTTTTTTCTTTTAATGGGGAGAAATATGACCCATAATTTGACCTCCACAATCTCCAATGACACAACCTTTTACAAAACCATTCCTTCATTATGTCACTAACTGTTCATTTAACGCCAGCCATTCATACAATTCAATAGAAGGCAAATCAAAAGGCTCTTTCCTAACTCAAACCGACAGCATTGTGACTCACTGGGTTTCCATGTGTAGGTGTTATAACACGGCTGCTGGCATGAGGAATAAAACTTACTCTATTGATCAAATTCAGTGTCATGAGTAGATAACGTCTATAAAGGTTTTGATTTTGGAGATTTGTGAAGGCAGAGAAATGTGAGAGAAAGTCAAACAGCTGTGAAGTGATGCATGTGTTAAATTAGGATAGGAGAGGCACAGCAAAATAAAAACTCAGGTTGTTGTGAGCGAAGCCTGAAGAATTCAGGGTAGTTGCAATAAGTGGCTGAGGAACACAGAACAAACTGCTGTTACATATTCTCTCAAACCACAAGTCTTGCTTTTTTGAAGAGAATCC
The DNA here is from genome assembly GCF_963082965.1 of Carassius carassius. NCBI lineage: Eukaryota > Metazoa > Chordata > Actinopteri > Cypriniformes > Cyprinidae > Carassius > Carassius carassius. The sequence goes on along the minus strand of NC_081783.1, from coordinate 20,138,286 downwards.
TAAAATAAACTTGAGAGATCTTTTAACAGCTTAATCTGTAATAATAATATAACTGAAAAAATACATAAGAATGAATATTTGATACATACAAAGTGTTCAACATATTTTAACGGTTTTCTTTTTCTTTTAAAAAGCAGGACATATTCTCTGGTTGAACAGAATTTAAATGGATAATATATAAGACAAATATGTATAATAATAACAATAATAAATTATATTTTTTAATAAAATATTCATTGACTATTTGCTGCATGTATAAAATATTATTATTATTATTATTATAATTATTATTAAAAATAATTACAAATAATAAATACACAACAAGCCATTCAATATTTTAGGTTTTTTTTTTGTTTTTATTTAAAAAGCATGACTTGTGCCGAATGGACAGAATTTGAAAGTAATATATTTATAACAAACACTAATTATTATTAAAATTAATATTTTTTTAAATACAAGCTTAAAAAAACAAACATGAAACCTAACACTTACAAAAGATACCTATAGCTAATACAACAATAGCCAGAAGTGTATTTTCTATAATTATTAATTTATAATTATTTTGTATCAAATATCTTTTCAAATATTTGGGTATTACATTATTATTATAAATAAATGATTATTATTATTACTATAATGATATACTATTATATAATAATAATAATTATATTTTTTATATATATATATATATATATATAATTTGTATTATTATTAATAAAATAATTAATACTCCCTTGAATAGCAGTTATGTAAAAAGTTGAATAAACAGATCTGCCAGATTATGTTTAGTCTGCCTATTAAACTCTGATATACTTCAAACGATTTTGGTCTTTGTTTCGGGTAAAAAAAAAAAGTTAGAATAATATTTAACAGCAATTCAGAATCAAGTACAATATTTGTAATAAAAAATAACCTTTCCATTTTCCATAATCAGTCCTTTACGGGAAGTGTGAATGGCTCATATTCTTAAAACTTTAGTATGATTAGCACTTTATTTTATTAGTGTTAGTGTTAATTTTATTAAACTGGGTAAATGATTACTCCTTTTTATATTGTATGTAATGTCATGGTTTAATTTGGATTAAAACAAAGGTTTTTGGCATTTCATATATTGCATACCTTTTAAATTTGCTTATTGAAAAAACAGCAGCAGCATGTACACACGTATTTGGTTTCTTGCCACCTTATATGTCCACTCTTTCCATTCATTCTTTTCATGGCTTTAGAAAACTTGTCTGGGGTGTTGGCATTGACGCCAAGCTTTGTTGCTATTTCTTTCTAGGAATTAAATACTTTCTCGATCGTACAGGTGCAGATATATTTGTGCCAGCTCAGCTACTTGACAGTGTGTTCATGTTGTTAGTAACATTGTTGTTTTGGATGTTGTTCTCTTGTCTGACCTCGGTGGAATGAGAAACGAAATGGGAAAAAGATCTCACATCAAAGAAGGTGGAGTTTCAGAACGTGTTTAGGTGAATGTGAATGTGTTTAGGAGCCAAATGAACTCCCCCAGAAAGTTCGCTTTGGTGATCTGTTTCGAACTGCCAGAACGAACTCAAAACGAACCTCGCTTCAGCCTGATTTTGTTAGAAATTACATCATATCAGTTCATTCTTCAATTTCGGTGGAAGTATATCGGGGCCTTAATAGATGACTCACAATTATCTGTTTTGGTGAGCAGAGAAATAAAATGTGCCACAGAGAGAAAGCATACAGATAAAAAACGAATCCATAGAGCAGAAAGCATTTCAGGTTGTAAGTCCTTTCTTGCTAGATTGTGAAGAACAGGTTCTACTTGAATATACTCATGTGACCTGAGCACAGGTGTGCAGGGTGGAGCAGGAAGAACTACCTACCTGTACCAGAGTAATCTGCCTCCTGTTTGATTGTGACTGGGGTTTTACACGACGAAGAGCCGTTACTGTTTTCCCAACTCGAAGGTGCAGGGCATGGTCGCGCTGCCTGCAGTTAACACACACACAAACACATTACATTCACATCTGTGTCAATTAATCTCATAACATTTTTTGATTACAGCATTTCTAACAGCAACAGAATATACACAAGCGTGAAAGTCCATACCTTTATCTTTTCTTCTTTTTCAATCCCTCTCTTTTTTCCTTTGAGAAACACAGACACACAAATCTAGATCCGTGCACGCAAATAAATAACACTTCAGAAAGTATCAAAACGGCATGTCACAAAACCTGTCAAGAAGATTTCTGGGTTCAACTGTTTCACTGGTGGGTTGTTAAAGTATTGGGACATTTGTCTTATATTAAAGTATAAGACATTTGGTCCCCACAAGTATAGTCAATAAAATACACACACAAAGTAAGGCCGCTTCTCAGCAGGTTCATGAACGCTGAACATCTGCTGACATCCTGGAGCTCACATCTGCGAAAACTTTATCTTTATTAACAAACTCCATATTTGAAGTCTAAATGAGTACATTCTCAACTAAAAACTCTTAAAACTAGGCTATTATTTTTTAAACTATAGTGGATTTGGGCGCATGCCATTACACTCGCTGTGGAGTGATACAAACGGTGAAATGGTTCTGTTATCACTAGGATATTGCACTCCTCTCAGCCAATCAGATTCGAGGACTAGAAATAACTGTTGAATATATATGGAATGTCCTCACACAATATGGAAACACAACCTATGTGTGCGTCTGTGTGAAAAATGCACTTAATTTTCATATAAATAAAGGGTGAAAAATTACTATGTATTTTTCTTTTTTTTTCAGTTATTCAAGCATTCAATTATTTCTTTCTAATATTTTTCGGTGAAATATGGCAAACATATTTTTCTTATGTCAGCTTCTGTGAGATTGACCCAAAAACCTAACAGGCAGACTAGATGGGATCATCCCATTCTTAGGTGTGACTGAACAAACATGACAGAAATGTCTTTAAATGCACATCATGAAGGATATGAAGGATATGAAGGACTGACCTCTCTTTGAATGCCGTTCGGACGATGACAGCATCTTGTATACCCTGAAGGCGTTTGTTCCCTTTTTTATGCTTTTGTCTTTCACCTCCTCGATGTCAGGCAGGGAGTTCATCGCACAGCGGAAGTTTGCCTTCCATGTTTTGGGGTCCGGTTTGTCACCTGGTTGATATTTCCCTAAACAATGCCAGTGGATAATGCAGAATGGCAGTTAACTACCACTTCACTACAACTTTATATTGTATTGACATCATTAGCTGTAAACGTATGATGAAACTCAATCTGTAAGAGTATCATGGAGACACTTTACTGCACTCTTTTGATGTATAACAGAAACAACCACTCAAAACACCCTATCAACCAACTAGCAAAATCCTAACAACCACTCAAAACACCCTAGCAACAACTAGCAAAATCCTAACAACCACTCAAAACACTCTAGCAACAACTAGCAAAATCCTAACAACCACCCAAAAACACCCTATCAACCAACTATTATATGGCAGAATATTTCACAAACAATAGCCTCTTGCTCACGGCAAGTGAAAACAATTCTGCAAAAAGACAAGTTTAGTCACAGTACCTTGTTGACCCATTTGAGGCCCGGTATTTTACAAGAGTTTATCTGCTCTTCCAACCATGGTCTCATACGCATTCTCTCCACCGGCATGCTGGCCTAGAAAAATCCTAACAACCACTCAAAACACCCTAGCAACAACTAGCAAAAACCTAACAACCACCCAAAACACCGTATCAACCAACTAGCAAAATCCTAACAACCACTCAAAACACCCTAGCAACAACTAGCAAAATCTTAACAACCACTCAAAACACCCTATCAACCAACTAGCAAAATCCTAACAACCACTCAAAACACCCTAGCAACAACTAGCAAAAACCTAACAACCACCCAAAACACCGTATCAACCAACTAGCAAAATCCTAACAACCACTCAAAACACCCTAGCAACAACTAGCAAAATCTTAACAACCACTCAAAACACCCTATCAACCAACTAGCAAAATCCTAACAACCACTCAAAACACCCTAGCAACAACTAGCAAAATCCTAACAACCACTCAAAACACCCTATCAACCAACTAGCAAAATCCTAACAACCACTCAAAACACCCTAGCAACAACTAGCAAAATCCTAACAACCACTCAAAACACCCTATCAACCAACTAGCAAAATCCTAACAACCACTCAAAACACCCTAGCAACAACTAGCAAAATCCTAACAACCACCCAAAAACACCCTAGCAACAACAAGCTAAATCCTAACAAACACTCAAAACACCCTAGCAACAACTAGCAAAATCCAAACATCCACCCTAAACACCCTAGCAACCACCTAGCTAAATCCTAACAACCACTCAAAACACCTTAGCAACAACTAGCTAAATCCTAACAACCACTCAAAACACCCTAGCAACAACTAGCAAAATCCTAACAACCACTCAAAACACAATAGCAACAACTAGCTAAATCCTAACATCCACTCAAAACACCCTTGCAACCAACTAGCAAAATCCTATCAACCACCCTAAACACCTAGCAACCAACTAGCAAATGTCTAGCAACCACAGAGAACACCCTAGCAACCAACCAGTAAAACCCTAGTGACCAAACAATCCATCCCCCGTAGTGACACCCCCCAGTGACTACCAAGAACACCCTAAAATCCATCTAGGAACACTAGCAACCATAATGGAGCATGTCAACAGCTCCTTTAGATCAGCGGTTCTCAACTCCAGTCCTCGCCCCCCCGCTCTGCACATTTTGTCTCTCTTATTCAGGCATTTGTTCTATTTGGAAGCAAGTGCCCTACGGAGTGGACATCACAGGATATTCTGCCATGATCCCAGTTCTAAGTGAACGTATATGTTCCACTCAAAGTGCACTGAAGTGTGTGAGACATGAATTTAAATTGTATTTATTTACAGAGGTATATGATGTCACACTTGTCCATGTGCAGCACAAATCTGTGAATAAATGTTCCGAAGTGAAGTCAACTTCAACAGCTTTACAATTAAACCTAGTTTGAATCTAGTCTGGTCTAGATCTAGTTTGAATATTCACAACTGCATCCCAACATTATGAACGTTCTGTTTGTACAGCATGTATACTGTATGTGCATTTAAGGGCACACATGAACGTTTGCATGCTCACTGCACCTGTATGGATGGCCCAGTTTCGGAAGAGCGGCGCATCTTTCTCCACGTCCCAGCCGTGTCGCGCAGCATGCATCCATGGAATCTGGAATATTCTCTTCTCCTGCAGGCAAAGAACATGCAAAACATGTCACAAGCCAAGACACACCTAAAATGCACTGCATTTGTGCACAAAGTCAAATTTATATGGCAGAATATTTCACAAACAATAGCCTCTTGCTCACGGCAAGTGAAAACAATTCTGCCAAAAGACAAGTTTAGTCACAGTACCTTGTTGACCCATTTGAGGCCCGGTATTTTACAAGAATTTATCTGCTCTTCCAACCATGGTCTCATTCGCATTCTCTCCACCGGCATGCTGGCCTAGAGAAAGAGAGAGAGAGAGAGAGAGAGAGAGAGAGAGAGAGAGAGAGAGATCTGGAATGTGTCAAAGTTTGACAGCAACCTTTCCTCCTTCAACAGGTTGTTCATTCCTCTATGAATATCCAGGAAGCACGATGACAAACTTAAACCCTATTTCTAAAAACAAACCTCCAGCGGAGACCATCTGATTCACAATTTACCGAAAGTTACTGCAATCAAAATGATTATGACTTATGATTCGTATTTGGGCTTTTGTGAAAGCAAGAGTCAGGACCGTGAGTCAAGACGTGAATGACAACACATAGAGGGAGGATGTTTGTGTGTGTGTGTGTGTGTGGTGAGCAAGAGAGTTTATCTAACAAAGAGTACATGTGGTCAGACCTGTAATATCAATCATGCAACATGAGAGACACGACAAGATGTTTCTTGATCCATTTTCATTTCACAAACCTCAAATCACAAGTTAGTGATTAACCAATGTGAGCTCATATAAAGGTTTATAGTTAATCACAATGAAAACTTGCACTTTAAAATCATCCGTTTGTCGCTTAGACCTTTGTGCCTTTATGGTCCATTAGGAAATGAGAGCGAACATAGGCAATCAAAACACAGAACAACAACATACAAGCATTACACTGCATACTACAGCACAGACAGACACAATTATCAGCCCCCAAAAAGTTACAGTTTGAAATATACACATAAACCCACACGAAACCATAATAGTGTTGTAGTATTTAGTAAACACAATAGTATATATATATATATATATATATATATATATATATATATATATATATATATATATATATATATATATATATATAATATTTAAGTGTGGACATTTGTTTGTCTATTTTTAGACATTAATAGAATTAGATTATAGCAAAGCAACACGTTTTCTTGATACTTCTCATCTAAACTATTTATACCAACTATTCAACTTTCTCATTAACTATTCGTAGGCAAGTTAGTATGTCATAGTGTACATTATAACACTGTAAAGCCTGAATTTAATCGAACATCATGATTTGAACTTGACCAAAAATACTAATAATACTAAATATAATATAAAAACTATTAACTTTAGTTTGTTAATGCGTTATATTAACACAAAATCATGTAATAAGTTTATGAAGCTATATTTATCAGCTTATCAGACTAAATTCGGATTCAGACACTGGTGCACGAGTTTATGACAGACACTTTCCATTACAGTGCCCATGTTAGACCCAGTACGTGTCCATGTAAGTCAATAACAGCAATAATAATATCCACACGTCCGTGCAAACGTCTCAATAACATAATTTGACATTAAGAACACGTTATTCATTAGTTCTACTCAGTACTTACGGTGGAGTTACATTGCGGTGTCCCAATCATTCTTCCAGTACACTAAGTCAGTTGACTTCAACCTCCCCAAATAAGTATGATAGTGTTGTCAAGTCAACTCAAAAGTGAAAATAAACATTCCTTGATTCCCATTGGATCCAAACACCCCTTGACTTTCGATTTAACACTCAGCCCAGCAACACTCCGTGGCCTACAGCATAAACATCCACTTATATACACATGAGCCCTAGAAATACATCCGGAAATGTCATTTATTACCTGCGACGCGTAGAAATCACTCCAGGAATAAAAGCAAAGACTGTATGAAGAGTCTTGACAATTTGTAGTTCTCGATAACAAAACAAAAAGTCAAATGGGATTGATTTCGCTCTTCAGATCGAAAGCAAAACAAGTGAAGGAAACAAGCGCTTGGGTGGAAATCCCCAGCGTGCGCGCGTGCGAGTGAGCTTACTGCGTGTTTACAAATCCTACTACGGCCAGGGTTTGGATAATTAATATTAACGACGTGGCAAGACGTTCGCGAGCTGATTAGCTGGCACACAGACAACTTCGTAGGTGGGCGTGTGAATATTAGTAAAAGTAGGAGGCAGTCAGAGTAGTAACGCCTTGAATGGGGAAGGCCTAGCTAATGAATATTAATAGAGCAGCGACAGTTTTCAAACTGCTGGGTGTTTCTAAATCATGCAATCTAAATGATCCCCCTTACCCAACCCCACCCCTAAACCTAACGTCACTATGACGTTAACCAATCAGGTATCATGGTGTAAAAACATCCTAAACTGGTAACTCCCATTACTTTCCTGCAGAAGTATAGCTATACTTGTATGAATATTATCATACAATAATACTTTCTTGTTGGTATTTTATTGTATATCATAATTATTTTCATTAACATCACTTGTACCTTATTTTATTATTCTTTCCTCTCACAGCTTTGATTATGTGTGTAGTTATTTCGCAATACTTCATGTAAAACAATAAAATACCGGAGACTTTAAGCCGAGCAACGTCTCCGAACCTACTAAATATTCATTAGCTAAACCTTCGCCATAGTAGATTTTGCGCTGGTTTGCTCATTGGCTGCAGAATGAAATGCGAAACTCGATTTCATTTTCACTTCCTCGTTGTTTCGTTATTGCTTCTTAAAGGCGAAGCAGGCAGAAAAGAAACTCAAGCTGCCACATGCAGATATGTATCGCGCTTTAGTGCTGGTTGTGTGTGATTAGAAAATTACCAAATTTCTGAGAGTTCATTTGTGTTAATGTACATCACATATATTTATATGAAGGTGTTGTGCATAATGCATAGCTGTATGCATCTGACCAAAAATGCATTAATCTATTTTATGTTTTTATTGAGTGCACTACTGATGTGCATATAATAGTTGTGTCCATGACTATAGCTGGAATGACATTTACAGAAAGATATTGAGCTGTAGAGATGAGAGAAGCAATGCAAGTTGTTAAAAGCATTATAGCTGTGCAATCCTATCCTCACTGTGTCTTTCCACACACACACACACACACACACACACACACACACACACACAGAGAGAGAGAGAGAGAGAGAGAGAGAGAGAGAGAGAGAGAGAGAGAGAGAGAGACACTCATTATCTTATCTATGCTGCCAAGCCCTGCAACTCCCAGCGTATGATGCAACCATAGACTGTATAAAAGATATGCAACACACCGACTCTAACAACACAAACCATATTTTAATAATACACTGGACTCAGATATACTTTGCTAGAGTCCCATAATTGCAAAACTACCCTAAAGCTTTTCTAAAATCAATCCTCTTTTCTTAAATCATCCATGATTTTCCCCTGTATAGAAATATTTTTGAATTCAACAAACACGAAAAGGAAACAGCTTGACAGATGATTGAGAAACAAGACTGAAACAGAAATAAGATAAAGTTTCAGGGAGTTGTTCTGCTTTCTGTCTCATTTCTCAGGAACACAGCTTGTTTTTAAGCACTTGGCTGGGATCTAAGAACAGAACACCACCTTGTGGTTAATGCTGGTGTGATCTCGTGCTACAAGTCTCTTATTTATTTATTAATATTACCATATATTATTATAATTCACTAAAACTAAAAGTTAATTCCTTGAAAAGTAAATAAAAAATAAACGTTAACTGAAATAAAATATATTTAAAAGTACTTTTATTTTATCTAGTTGCCAATGCAGCATTTCAAAATTTCATAATTTTAACAATGTAATAAAATAAATCTAAAATAAAATAAAAAACAAACAAAAAAAATACTATATAGACATATTAAAAACCAAAAAAATAAATAAAAAATGCCAATAAAGCACCAATGAAAATAGAAAACATACAAATAAATACTAATTTATAATATGAATAAAAACTATAATAGCATCTCAATGATCCTAAAGTAACTCTTTGAGAATTTAGACACTTATCAATTTTAGTTTTAAAAAAATGTTTTAAAAATATTTGCTTTTATAGTTTTTATTGCTTCACTTCTCTTAAATAAATCAAATCAATATTCGGTGTGAATAACCTCATGCTGATTTAGTGAGAAACTTTTATTATTATCAATATTAATACTGTCATTGCTTAATATTTTTGTGGAAATCATTTTCAAGATTCTTTGATAAAAGTTGTAAAGGTTTTTTTTTTTTGTAAACATTATGAATAAACTTTACATTCTCAACGCAAATTACACAAAGCACACAAGCTTATAGCAAACTAAAATTTTTATTTATCATGATACAAATTGTGCTATTATTTATGGTCTACTTCTGATGATAACTGATGATGAACCTGAGAACTGTGAATCTCACAGACGTCTGCACAAAGACAAACCAAGCAATGCACAAATGATGAGTGACAGCCATAAAAATCATGGAGAACCTCAAGAGCTGTCTGTGTCAAACCCAGCACTGTAACATTTCACACACCAGGATTAAGAAAATATATATCATTTCAAATACCCATGATCAAATAATAGTGTATTAAAATCCAGTATTTCCCTTAAAATTCCCTTTATATCCCTTCCTGTTTTGACTGCAGTGCAGTGCTTTAAACGGCTACATAATAATTATTAAAATAATGATTTAAAAGTGTTTGTATCCCACTGCAACATAATCAGTAAAATACACATGAATTATTTAAGGAAACAGACTTCTTTGGTCAGCATAGACACAATACACGGGATCTGTTTCTTGTTTGTCATCTTTGGATCATTGCAGGAGGATTTAAAGTCCAGCGCCACCTTGTGGTTGACACGTGTCATGATCTGCATGATCTCCAGCTGCTTGCCGTATTTTAACAGCATCTCACACAGTGAGGAGATGAACCAGGAACCATTAGCATTGTTCCTCCAAGAGTAATAACCTGAGAACAGACAGAAAAGAAGGAAGTAAGGGCATTTATATCTGCGCATTTTCTTCTTTGGTTCTCAAGAAAGTTTCTTAGAATATTAGTTACCTGGTACAGTGGAGTAGACATACAAAAAGTCTGCCTCTACAGGAATCCTTTGTGCTCCCTCTTCACCTACACTGTCGCACTCGATGCCATCATCCAGACCTGTGCCTCTGCAAGCCTGGAGACACACAGGACAAACACTCAAGCATCTGTGTAAGAAGCTATTGATGTCATATCATTTGCATCTCTGCATGTTAGTGAACAAAAGTCTACTGGCTACTTAAAAAAAAAAAGCAAGAGCCCTTTAATAGGAAATACAAGAAGGAATTGTTCATTTAGAAAGGATTTTATTGAGATTGATTGATATGTAGACAGGAAAAGTGGCAAATCACAAGGCTGTCGGATTAGTTTATTTTTAAAAGGATAGTTCACACAAAAATGAATATTTCCTTGAAAATTGGCTAAGATGTAAATAAGTTGCTCAGCAACAGATCCTCTGCAGTGAAATGAGTGCCATAAGACCGAAACATATACTACACACACACACACACACACACACACACACACACACACACACACCAATTTCCAATATTTATGTAATTCTTTAAACTTTTGGCCACGACTGTATATATATATATATATATATATATATATATATATATATATATATATAGTTTTTTATTAATTGTATAAAATATTGGCTTCAGAGTGATTAAAAAAAAAAAATTTCAGCTAGCTGAGGTTATCCCAATTTTCCTTTGATTATATCCTTGTTGTGCAAAAAGCAACAGCGTTTTTTTACATTATAAAAAGCATTATAGCTGTGACCATAGACTATTTATGTCTATGGCTGTGACAGCGGCAAATAAATATCAAATCATTGATGTATTTTTAGAGATCATTATTTTGTGTATTTGGTGTAATAGAATATGATGACATACTTTAATGTTTAAAAATCACATATTCGGGCTGTACATTATTGTAGGTCCTCTAAGCCCCGTCTCTCTCAAATGCAACGTTTTCTACAAAGTCCCTCTTCCTGACAAGCACAGTCTGCTCTGATTGGCCAACTGACCCAGTGCATTGTGATTGGCCGAACACCATAAGCACTCATTGGAAATGTAACTCCCCTTTCCATAATCACAAGCAACTTCTTTCAAAATAAATGTAAAGCCTTATGATCTTAGTTTTACCATCAGTTCAAGCCCGAAAGGGGAACAGAGTCACGTGACATACACAGTGATGAAGCTTGTATGTGTTTACAGTACACAAGACACGGCCGGTTAAGACATCTGACTCCACTGTTTGACCCTGTCTCTCTGTCTCTATTACACACACACACGCGTGCACGCGCAATGCCCGATGCAAAGAACTCTGCATTTGAACAGTAAATAGCAAATCCTTAAACTAATAACAAAACATACTTACAGTAGCTGATTAAGAAGTGCCAGATTGTCGTAGCAAAGTCAGAATGAACTCCTCTCCTAGATTCACGAAACGGTCGTCCATAAAATGCGTTGCTGTTCTGTTGTAAGTAATCTTAAAGATTCCTAGATGCATCTACTTTCTGAAGGCCAAATAAAGTGCTTTTGCTTTCGTCTAGATACACACAGCATCTCCCTGACATGGCTGCTTCAACACTAACTGGTTACTGAAACCACGGCTTCTTTCTTTTTGTGAACATTTGGGCGGCATTACACAAATATTTCCACATAGTGATGTAGACATGTGGGCTGTGTTTGAATGAGCTGTTTTAGGGGTGTGTGGCTCATTTGGATTTCAGACTTTTGTTTTTGCAACTTTACAGATCTTCTTCTTCACCAAGACCTTGTAACACTCCAAAGAGAAAGGAAAAATTGAAATTGCATCATATGACCCCTTTAAATCATTATTTAAAATTACAAAAGGAGAAGATGGCATTCTTTCGATCTCCACAAGGACTTGTATCGTGGCAGATCACCATTGTTTGTTGCGGACAATTACTAATGTATAATGCTATGAAGTATAATAAATGATAAGACACTTGTTCTTTGCTTTGTTTTATTTTATATAAGAAGGTGTAACATTAAAATATATTAAGAGTGCACAAAAACACACACAAAACTCAAGTACATACAGAGGGAGGGATTCTAGCAGTCCAATAACAGCAGTCCGGGTAGAATTGACACGCTGTTAGATTTTTGGAGAGGTGCACGTCAGGCTACAGTGTAAGGGAGTGTGTCTACGGCTATGGCGTAGGTCTGATTCAGAAAGTATAAATCAGCCTTTAGGCTACCTCTGTGCGTCCCTCAACTGTGTCTCTAAACAGTGCTGTTATTAACTCGCTAGCGAGAAATGTAATGTGTAGCCTTTAAGTTGTTACACTATATAGGCTAACTGATAAAATCGTCAGGGCAGTGCTTACAACACCTCTTTGTGCAGACTGCATGACCGTTATTACTAGTGGTGCAAGAAAATATCGATACATGTGAGTATCGCGATATTTAGTTTGGCGATACTGAATCATGGTAATTGTTTAATTTTTAGTATACATCCCGACCGCTAGATAGTGAGAGTAACAGGGATTACTAGCATTAGGGCAAGCCAGTGATGTTAGCATTAATATTGCTATTCGCTGCTAGTAATGGAGGATGAAAGAATTGTCCTTGTTCCTGGTTCGGTGTACAAAGCTGAAGTGTGCCGTCATTTGGGCTTTTGTGTTAACATCCACCGCGAGATCGTGGCGAGGGCGCCGGCTCAGTCCCGCCACATCCCGTGTGAAGAGGGGCTCAAGCCGGGCGGGTCGAGGTGGGCGGTAGGGTCACAGCGCGGCGTGGCTGCAGCTGGGGTTTTGTGCAATTGGGTCAGTGCTCGCGCCGTGGTTTCGGCAATTCCACACAGTACATAAATACAAAATGAAAAACCTGTGAAATCCAAGTGGAAAGGTTCAACAAATGTATTTATTCTTATTGTTTTACTATTGTTTTCTTTAGGAATCCTGTAAGCACTTTTTTTCTGTGGTCCACCGTTATGTTCTCTGATGAAAGTATATTTTGCATTTCCTTTGGAAGTCAGGTTCCCAGAGTCTGGAAGAAGAGAGGAGAGGCACACAATCCACGTTGCTTGAGGTGTGAAGTTTCCACAGTCAGTGATGGTTTGCGGTGTCATGTCATCTGCTGGTGTTGGTGCACAGTGTTTTCTGAGGTCCAAGGTCAACACAGTCGTATACCAGGAAGTTTTAGAGCACTTCATGCTTCCTGCTGCTGACCAACTTTATGGAGATGCAGATTTCATTTTCCAACAGGACTTGTCCCCTGCACACAGTGCCAAAGCTTCCAGTACCTGGTTTAAGGACCATGGTATCCCTGTTCTTAATTGGCCAGCAAACTTGCCTGACCTTAACCCCATTGAAAATCTATGGGGTATTGTGAAGATGAATGCCACTATCAGAGCAACCTGGGCTCTCATAACACCTGAGCAGTGCCACAGACTGATCGACTCCATGCCATGCTGCATTGCTGCAGTAATTCAGGCAAAAGGAGCCCCAACTAAGTATTGAGTGCTGTACATGCTCGTACTTTTCATGTTCATACTTTTCAGTTGGCCTAGATTTCTAAAAATCCTTTCTTTGTATTGGTCTTAGGTTATATTCTAATTTTCTGACATACTGAATTTGGGATTTTTCTTAGTTGTCAGTTATAATCATCAAAATTAAAAGAAATAAACATTTGAACTAAATCAGTCTGTGTGTAATGAAAGAATATAATATACAAGTTTCACTTTTTTGAATGGAATTAGTGAAATAAATCAACTTTTTGATTATATTCTAATTATATGACCAGCACCTGTACAGTATATATATATATATATATATATATATATATATGGTCTTTTTATAAAATACATTTGTATTACATATGTATTATACATTAAACTAAAGGATCCTGCAAGCACTTTAATTCCCTTTAATTCTATACAAATAAATGTGAATTGAATTGTGTTCTTAATGACAGTTTTCCTTAAAATATATCTTATTCCTAAAATAAGAAATATCCCAATACATCGCCTTGCTGACAATATCGCAACATATTGTATCCTAACCCCTGTATTGTGATACGTATCGTATCGCCAGATTCTTGGCAATACACAGCCCTAGTTATTACAGTTAACTTTGCGAAGTGATATGGAACTGTAATGCGGTCAAGAGAGCTGCCTGGAACTACGTTCGCCTTGTGTTTCCCTGAAAATAATTGCACACCTCAGAACGTTCAGAAACCAATCAGGTTCAAGCATTCAATGGCCCCGTAGTATATACTGTACATACATACACACACATACATACATACATATAAACTAATAAAAATTAAGATGATAAAAGTACATCAGTGGTTGTAAAATAACACAATTTTGAACAATAAAATACTTTATATTATCAATCAGCTCACCTGAATGAAGAAAAGCTTGGGTTTCCCCACCAGTGATCTGCAGCGGTCTCCTCTGAAGAGTGCAAACAGTTCCTTCAGCTCAATACAGTCATCTGTGCCAAATATCCTTTCATCTTCTCCATGACTCAGCAACACACACGCAAACATGGCTGATTTACTGTGATCTTCTTTAGACACTGAGGATGAAAGAATATATGAGTTTATGACTGATCAATTCAATTATTGTAACCAATCACTAATCAGACTCAATCAACATCTTGCAAAAAATACCTTTAGTTAACACATTTCTCATTTGTGAGACAGTCTGATCATTGTAAATTTTTATTTTGAAGCCCAGATTTGAGAAGGTCTGAAACACATTCTTTGCATCCTCGTCTGTCCCATTACGAACTCCCAATCCTGTTCAAAAAGAAAAAAAAAAGGATTAATCCAACAAAAAGTACGAGTAAATTACTACTTACTAGTTCAACTCATCAGGGCTAGTCCCAGCTCTTACCTGTATTTCTCTGGAAATTCTTGTTGTTGATAACGATACATTGTCCCAGACTGGGATAGTTCATATTGTATTGAAAAACATCTGAATGTGGTTTGGCATCCGTCTGATCGACTCCAGCATCTGTGACATATAAACCCCTGTGCAAACAAAGAGACTTTTATGATGCATTCATAATTACTGTGGAAATGATTTACAGATACTTTAGGAAGTGGTAAATAAAAAAATGATTAGTTAGCCGTTACTTTCATTAACTTCACAATGTGATGATTTTTCTTTAACCAACCATGGGTTGCTCTATTTTTGACTTATTTTGATTATTCACCCACAAATGAAAATTAACTGAAAATGTATTTCACCCTCAGGCCATTTCGGATGTACACAGGTTTCTTCATCAGAACAGATGTAAAAAAAAAAAAAAAAAAAAAAAAGGAAAAAAAAATGCATTACATTACTTGCTCACCAATGGATTCACTACAGAGCAGAGGTGGGTAGAGTACCCAAAAAACTGTACTCAAGTAAAAGTAAAAGTACTTCTACAAATATTTATTCAAGTAAAAATAAAAGTACTAGTCTTGAATAGTTACTTGAGTAAGAGTAAAAGAGTATCGGATAAAAAATCTACTCAAGTAGTTAGTTACTAGTTACTTTGGGTCATATATACTGAGCCTATTTTTATTTAGATATATAGATAAAATGTATGTAATGTATGTGTGTGTGTATAAATGTATATATTTTATCAGCCTTTACTCCAATTTATGTAATTTATTATAAAACCCTGTCTGTTTACTTAAGTAACAGATATAGGTGTCATGCCATAACATATTTTTAATACGACTGACTTTATATTAAATGTGAATTTAACATTGAAAGTTTATGTGATATAAATATTGCTACTAATCTTTCATTGTTCAGAAAGAGAGCAAATAACATTTACATTATTAAAGATCATTTTCACTGACAGTCTAGATTTCAATCACTCTCAGAAACTCCCATTAAAATTACTGAAACTGTTAACACTGTGAAATCAATATATTAATTATAGATTCGTACACACATCTGCACTTTGTTGTTTCTGATGAGAGAATTCGCCAGAAAGAGGTATTCAGTCAGTGAGCGAGTGAAGGAAGCACCGGCATTTTAGCGATGGCTCATCTGAACACCTCTGATTGGCCATTGCATTCAAGAGCTCAACAGAATCGTGTGTGATTGGTTATAATGCGCAGCGATGTAAGAACGCATCTATCTCTGGCTCAGCGCCAGCCAGCGACCACAGATCTGAATGTAGCAGCTGATGATATGACTTGCTGAACGTACTCGCACCGGTGTGATTGTATTAAAATTAATAAAATCTTAATCAGCTATTTTTTGTCTTTTGGAAGCTGCATTCAACTTGACTCCCCTCTGTTATAAGCCACACACATACAACAAACTAATGTCACAGTGGTATCGTGTACTGTAATCGAATGTAGCCCAAGTTATTACCTGTTAAACAGTAGACAACACACGCGGTGTTCATTTAATAAGGATCTCCATCGCAAGCAAATAATAGCCTTTGCAGATTTGCTTTCAATTCAGTGCAGTTCCATATCCACGTTTTCAACGCTGCTGATGTTAAACGTTACAACTCTGAGTGAACCGCTTCAGATGCTCAGCGCGTGCGGCAGGGAACTGAATGACTCATTCAAACTGATTCATGAACCAATTCACTCGTTTGCCAACTAGTTTTATCAAGCCTTTGAACAGAATTGACTAAAAAGATTGAATCATTCGCGAACGGGCATCGCTCGTTGTCCAGATAAAAGTAGACAGTGCGTTTGGAATAAACTGAAGCATTTATAACATTTATTGCATTAAGATAAAGTAACGAGAGGAGCGTCGCCCACAGTAACGAAGTAAAAGTACAGATTTTTCCCAAAAATTTACTCAAGTAAGAGTATAAAGTACCCATCTTTAAATATACTCCGAAAAGTATGTTACCCCAAAAAATTACTCAAGTAAATGTAACGAAGTAAATGTAACTCGTTACTACCCACCTCTGCTACAGAGCAACATTAGTGAGCAATTCAAAATCTGTTCAGATGAAGAAACAAACTCATCTATTTTTCAGCAAAGTTTTGGTTTTGGCTGAACTATTCCTTTCGTATGCCTGTTGCTTGTAATAAATTTTCTGCAATTTATCAGTTTTTATTTAAATCACACATACTCTTCGGCATTCACTTGTCTGGCATCCACAGAGTCCGACATGGTCACTAAAGGGAAACAAAAGAAACAGATCTACTGATACATAATGCTTCACATTTCCAGCAATTTTAATAAATGTTATAGACTATTATGTCAGATCAACACATTCTCTAGCAATTCCAAGTAACATAACATGAGGAAATTATCATTTTTTATTTTGCAAGTTTCTATGCAAGTTACTGTAAGTGCTAGTCAAATGCTAGTCACTGATTTTGTACTCCCACACACATTGATGTTACTACAACTATTCATAAAAAATGACATACAATACTTTAGGATGACTACTGTATTCTTGTAAGGAAATGACCATACAATATGTGTTTTCAAACGCACTTCCCATAAAGCCTTACCTTTAAAACAACAGGTGTAACAAGTTCATATAAAGATAACTTTGTTTGTTTCTTTCTTAGTATCTAGATGTTGAACATCCATAATGATCACAAATATCTGGATTTACAAAGATCTAACAGATTGGTAACTGTAGGCTGAGCCTCTCACGTGTTAATTGCTTGAAGATTGCAGTATTCTAGAGAAGTAGGTCAGTCTATTATGTTATGAAGAGTTATGGTAACTTTGTATTATGAATTTTTGTCTTAGACTATCACAGCCACCTTAATGAGACAAAACCTAATTTTAACCAGAAACAGAATCCATTGAGTCTCTTTAGTGGCATTTACAGTCACTTCTGATTTCTTTCTTTTAAAAAAAAATCTAAATCCATCTGTCATTAAAACACTCAATCACATTCAGAATTAAATCATTAGTTTTTTAAAAGCACATTTCATTCTGAAAAAAAAACGAATGTAGTAAATGCAATTAAGGTGATCAGTAGAGTGACTAAAGTAAATAACTTACAGTTGTGTTGTCAGGTGTTTTCCTTCTGAAAGAGAAATGACATACAAGTAGTTCTGATGATCCGGAAAGTTTTTTAAACTCTCGTAGTACAAACCCAAAGAAAGTTTCTCTTTAGCAGGGAGGGAGAGTAGAACGTAGCCTACAGACAAATTTATATTGTAAATATTAATGGAGTGATATTTTTAACGTCCTCTAAGACAAATTTTAGATTGTAAATATTAATTAATTGATATTTTTAACGTCTTTTCAATAGCGAAATCCTACTCATAAATATGAACCAAAGAACCAAGCATTAAATAGTTCCGTGAGACTGGCTCCACCCACGAAAAACGCATGCGCAGTAAACACAAGTCTCCAATATTGAAAGTACAATATTATAGAAGTCATTACGAAAGTAATTCTTATAACGGACTTTTGAGCTTTATCTAAATCTAAATTTACGTATTCTGCTCGAACAGAAAATGCTGATTGGCTGATTCTGCGTTCACGTTTGTAATTTTTTTGTACATGAACCTTTAGAAATCTAATTTGCTAATTTGATGTTCAACTGATGAAGAAAACTTTTTTGATGTTTCTGTTTTCATAGCCCTGGATGCTTAAAATTCTCAATGCAATGCTCAAAAGATGCCTGGAAGCCTAAATGTGCACATAAAATAATAAATGCAGTTTATTTGTAATGCACTTTTCTAAAACCCAAAGTGCATCAGTTAAATAAAACTAAAACAACAAGAACAAAACAACAGTTAATTAAAACCAACCTTAAATAAATGTGTCTTTACGAGAATTTTAAAGTGTTCCAAAGTTGAAGAGTTTCTGATGGTAGAAGGAAGTGCATTCCAGCTTGAGGGCTTTTAATGAAAAAGCTCTTTCCCCCATATATAGTCTTAAATTTAAATGAAGGCTGACGGAGTAAAAGAGAGTTGGCAGAACAGAGAGGGTGTGGTGGAATATACGGACTAATAAGATCACAAAGATGCATCCCGTGCAGTCCCATATGTTCAAATTAGAACTTCAGAATCAATCTTATAGCCTTAATAGGAAGCCAGTGCAACTGGAAGCACTGGTTGTAATGTGTTCCAGGGAGCAGTTTGAGAAAGCACACAAGCAGCAGAATTTGGAACATACTGTAGCCTGCTTAGAGATTTAGCTGGAAGGAAAGAGAACAAGGTATTACAATAATCCAATTTAGTCATAATGAAGGTGTGTATAACCCTCTTTTTGAATAAGTGATATTGAGAATGCAAGGTTCTTAAGATGGTAAAAAGCAGTTTTATGAATGTGTTTTATATGTGCATCAAATGTTAAATTTGGATCAAAATAATAGCAAGATTCCCCACCTGTGAAATAAGAAATACCATGATGGAATCAACAACCTACAGTAACTAATCTGATCAGCCTTACTTAGTCCCCAATACAAATCAGTATCAAATCAGTTTGGGAGCCATTCAGCTTCAAGGAAGTTATTCTGTTTCCAGTTCCTGGTCTCTTCTAGACACATACTTAACATGAAATGGACATCAGGGTTACTGGTGATGTAAATCTGAGTGTCATCTGCATAGCAGTGATACCAAAGACCATATTTTCTGATACTCTGCCCAAGCCGAGGCATATATAAAAATAGCTGCAATTAAACCAGAAGCCTTGTTTTCGTTGTTTCTGGTTTGTCTAATTATAGACCTATTTCTAACCTTCCATTTCTAGCTAAACTACAGGAGCGTGTTGTGACTCTGACACATGCTGTCAGGGATTTGGAGTTTTGGCCAGCTGTGTTTTTCCAATTTGTGTGTGTGTCAGTGAGTTAGTGTGTACCGGCGCATGGCTATGCACTCCTCTCTGTGGCTGATTGCTGAATGTGAATCACCTGCTGCCAATCAACTCATCTGCCTCCAGTTAAGCCTTGTTTCTTGAGATATTTTCTGCCAGATTGTTCAGTCTGCTAATGTGGTACTGTGCTAAGGCCTCTCAGTGTCTTTAGATTGGGTGTTTTGTTGGAGTTCTAATTCTGTGTCTCCAGTTTTAGACGTCATTCCACCTGCCACACCCAATCAACAAACTAGTTTCTCAGCTCTACTAACATACTTATGGCCTGTTTAGTTTCCTGCACCCCAATCTTCATCTGCATCACATGCAGTATCTTGGTCATGTTAAACTTCTGCTGCTTTTGACATCGTGCCACTCTGTTCTGTTGGACAGGCTGCATAATTTGCTGTGTCTTTCCAGTTGTGCCCAGTATGTTAGCTTGTTAATCATAAGTCCAATACCGTGCCTATTTGGCAGGGAGTTTTTCAGGGTTCAGTGTTGGGCCTAATTTTAATGCTGAAGGAACAATTCCACAACTCGGTGATAAATTTACAATTGAAACCATGTGAGGACAGAATGATGTGAGGACCGAATGATGCGAGACAGTTCTTTATAACTGAATGGGGAAGTGGATCTAATATGCTGGTAGTTGAATTCAAAGACTTAACTGTACTTACAATAAAGTAAATTCCAACCATTTCAAAGTTCGGAAAAGTAGTGATTGGAGGATTCAAGGCTGAATATCAAGATCCTATAAGACAACCACTGGCTCTGCACCAGTATTAGGGTGTCCATATGAGCCATTTTCCCAGGAAATGTCCTTGCCAGGATTTTTATATTGCCTAAAATATCCAGATTTTGGCTGTTTGTGCTGTGCAGATCGATCATTGTATGACATTCATAAGAGCTATAGAGAGCAGAGCAGATGGCTCCTTATGCATTCAAATCACTCTATTGGTGTCATACAATGATCTGTGCGCAGCGATGCTTCAAGTTGAATGAACGAACAAACACCTAACATGTACGTGTATTTGCATTGCTTTGATCGTTCTCTGTAGATCTCACCTTCTGTTGTTGCATGTTATTGGTCAAACTACTTTGGATGTTTTAGGCAATAGAAAGCAAGGATGCGTCCTGGGAAAATGGCTCATATGGTCACCCTAACCAGTATACCTAAACTCACTAGATCTGACTTATGCGCCCTCCAGAAGCTTGCATTCTGCCATCCCAAAAAACACAAAATCACTCTCTCAGACGTTTTCCTGGACTGTTCTCAGATGGTGGAATGGCCTCAATTTGATCAATTCGCTGAATCTTTGAAGCAATTGAATAAAAAATGTCTAAAGAAACATTTTTCGTCAGCACCTGACTAATTAATATTAACACTATATTCTATTCTATTTTTTTTCAATTGATTTTATATTAATATTAAATATTAAACAATATTAAACATTGCTGTGTACCAGTGGCGAGGTCAGAAATTTTAAACTGAGTGGACCTTGGTGGAATAGGGTGGACCTCAATGACTACTCTCAAATTACACAAATTTTACAATATGGAATAAAATCACTATACAGTTCAGATAAGTTAAATGTGATTGATTGTTAGCCAACAAATGCATGAATATACAACAAAATACATTTATAACAAGCAGCTACTATGCCTATTGCAAGGAAGACAAATATAGATATTGTACTGCTATAAGACCACTGTAGCAAGACATCAGTGTTCAGTAATTGTGTTCATTTTAAACTAGAATAACCTGGTTCACTAACTTACTGTGCCACGCCCAAATTTCTGACAGCATTATACTTTGAGAGCGATCAGATGTTGCTTACATTCAGGGGCGTAACCATCTTTTCAAAAGTGAGGGGGACAGAAATTACATATATATAAAACATTACAATATAACATTTCTGTAATCTATATAGCCTACCAGTCAACAGTTTTTGAAAAATAAGATTTTTAATGTTTTTATAGCAGTCTCATCTGCTCACCAAGCCTGCATTTATTTGATCCAAAGTACAGCAAAAAAAGGTAATATTGTGAAATAGTTTTACTATTTAAAATAACTTTTCTATTCGAATATATTTTAAAATTAAATTTTTCCTGTGATCAAAGGTGAATTTTCAGTATCATTACTCCAGTTTTCAGTGTCACATCCCTCAGAAATCAAATCATTCTAATATGCTGATTACCAATATTTAAAACAGTTGAGTAAATTTGTTTCAGTGTTCTTTGATGAATAGAAGGATCCAAAGATCAGCATTTATGTGAAATAAAAAGACTTTGCAACATTATACAGTATATCATCCAGAATCTTAGAGTCAGCATAGTTTATATTTTTTGGAAAAGAAATTATAGAAATGAATACTTTTATTTAGGAAGGATTCTTTAAATTGATCAAAAGTGATGAAAAAGACATCATTTTACAAAATTATTATATTTCAGATAAATGCTGTTCTTCTGAACTTTCTATTCATCAAAGAAACCTGAAAAAAATATATACTCAGCTGTTTTCAACATTATCATTATTATTTTTTTTTTTTTTTGAGTAGCAAATCAGAATATCAGAATTATTTCTGAAGGATGGTGTGACTGGAGTAATGATGCTAAAAAAATCAGCTTTTTAAATCTCAATAAATTACATTTTGAAATATATTCAAATAGAAAACAGTTATTTTAAATAGTCTAGTAAAAATATTTCACAATTTTACTGTTTTGCTGTACTTTTGATCAAATAAATACAGGCTTGGTGAACAGAAGAGACTTGACCGGTAGTGGATATGCGCATTAATAATTGGCTTAGAAATCTATAACTACTGGACAATAACAAATAATAATGATTTTTTTTATATACTACAAACACTTTTTCACATAAGTTATAATGGTTTCTATACTGTAATAAATTTAATAAATTAGCACTACATTGTTCATATACTTTATCACCTGCTGGAGATGAGTTGAAAAACCATATATTGTTGCAATCGTATGTTAACTAACTTCGTGTTTCCAAAAGTGTCTGTTTTTCTGTGAAAACAACAGTTTTCATACATCGATAGCTGGACGCTTTTGGCCATATTAGGAGTTTCCTGGTTATGACTTTCAGCGCGAGAGCGCGCTCCGGCTTCGAGTATGAATGAAACACACTTTGTAGGAGAGTTTAGCTCATAGACAGTAAAAAAGCTCTCCGTGTATGGCAAGCCAAATTAACTTTTATTCATTCGCAGGATATGTATTCTTGATATCAACAATTCAATTTTCACTAGTAACAATGTTAATTCTTGATATCAACAATTACATTTCCACTAGTAACAATTAGAATTTTTGATATCAACAATTACATTTCCACTAGTAACAATGTTAATTTTTGATATCAGGAATTAGATTTCTACTAGTAACAATTGCTATTTTTGATATCAACAATTCAATTTTCACTAGTAACAATGTTAATTCTTGATATCAGGAATTGTATTTTCACTAGTTAAATGTCACCATAGGCTTCCATTCAAATTTAATTGTTGATATCAAGAATTGCTTTCTTACTAATTGAAATTCCGATTTCACATATCAGAAATACAATTCTTACTAGTAAAGACCTTTATTTTTGATATCAGTAATCACATGGTTACTAGTACCGACGTCAATTCTTGATATCAACAATTTAATTCTTGATATCAACAATTTAATTCTTGATATCAACAATTTAATTGTCACTAGTGACAATGTTCATTTCTGATATCATGAATGTAATTGTTACTAGTAAGAAAGCCATTTTAGATATCAGAAATTACCCTCCCAATTGTTGATATCAGAAATACATTTTCAGATATCAGAAATGAACAGTGTCACTAGTAACAATTACATTTTTGATATCAAGAATTAAAATTTCAACTAGTAACAACTAAATTGTTGATATCAAGAATTCACATTTTTACTAGTAAAAATGTCATTGTTGATATCAAAAATTATATTTCTACTAGTAAGAAATACAAAGCTGATATGTGAATTTAGAATTGTAACTAGTAACAAATGCATTTTGATATCTGTAATAGTTTTGGCGCCATTTTAACATTTAAACATGTGAATTGTTGATATCAAAAATTTAATTCTTGATAACAACAATTTAATTGTTGATATCAATAATTGAATTCTTGATATCAACAATTACATTTCCACTAGTAACAACAGGTATTCTTGATATGAACAATGACGTCATCACTCGCAGAAGTAAGTTTATCATATCAAAAATGAAATTACAACTAGTAATACACTTAATTCTTGATATCAGTAACTTAATTCTTACATGTTAAAATTGCATTTTCACTAGTAAAAATTGTCATTTAAGATATCATTAATTCCTTTTTGGATATGTGCATATCAATGAACCCCTTTTTGGATATGTGCATAATTTAATGACGAGTCCAACCCTTTATGAATGTTTATGGAGGATAGATGACAAGGTAAAGAGTCCAACAGAGAATGGGCACATTCGATTGCCCTCTCGTGAAAATAAAATGCTCCTGTAGGCTATTTTTAATAATTATTTTTATTTTTATTTTGGCACAGCCTATGTAACTCCGCCTATTAACGTCTGGTAGCGTTAAACAAGAAGATAAAAAGACATTGGCGTTATGTTGTGTTCTGTGGCGCAGATGGTAGAGCACAAAGTAATTGCTTTTGGAGGCGACAGACCCGGGTTCGATTCCGCCTTCTGCCGAGGTTTTTCTTCACCCTTTTCACGTCCCCTATCACCTCGAAAGGCATATATTTTCAATAAAACTCTACGAAATTATCGAAAAGTGGAAAATAATGTGGATATTATGTAAGGCAAGGGCTAGTTGTAGGGGCGGTGTCCATTTAATCATTTGTAAATAACAATTGTAATTTACTCTCAATATGTTATTATTGTAGCCTATGCTGTTTTATAATGTAGCCTAATACAATAATGAGGTGCACATATTGGTCACTACTTGCAATAAGTAGCACAAACAGCATCAAACTAATATTACTGTAAGAAAATACTCATATTATTAAATAGGGTAAATACAATCTATTGCTAATAAAATATGCTATTTTCACTTAGTGTAAATATAATTCATTGTATTCAAATAGGCCTGCCAAAATCAAATTCTAAACTATCTGTGATATTACGTTTATCCACTAGAGGGAGCAACATTATAAGGATTTATTTATTGAAAATAAATGCAATAAATGTGTATAACCGTAGTGTAGCAACAGTAGTTTAATATTATTAGTGTGCATAGAAATATGTTAAATGCTTGTAGATCATTTACCCCAATAAAACAAACTTGATTAAATATACAGTATCTACAGAAGAAATGACACTTTGCTACAAGTGAACAGCTTGTATAACAGTGTAAATGTATTTACCAGTCCTCTTGTCCACCGATGCTTCAAGAACCGGACAACACGTTATATAAAAATAATTCCTATTAGGACACGACTCATTCATGTAGCCAACGATATTACAAACAATAATAATAATAATCATCATAAAGTCCAGTAAAATGTTTGTATGATGCATTATTACCTGTTATATTTTTCCTTTTGGTTGTATTTTTTTTTTATTTGATGTAGGCTATAAGAAGAAAGTGTAATAAAACCAAAAATAAAACCCTGAACAAACGACATGAAGTTATTTTTAAAACTAAACGAATGCCTTGTTCATTTTTCCTTTTAATTATCCGAAGGACTTGGTGGCCAATAAAAAGAAACAGCATCGATTTACAAAAATGAACCAGCCGTAATATAATTTTCAAGTTTCAAAACAACAAAACAAATAAAGAAAGGAGGAGCCGTTTCTGCACGTTGACGTTCATATGCCATCTTTGGCCAATGCTGACGCTAGAACAAGGGGTGTCGGAAAATCTCATTAATATTCATGAACTCCCACGTGGTTACTAGTACAGACGTCGATTCTTGATATCAACAATTTAATTCTTGATATCAACAATTTAATTCTTGATATCAACAATTTTATTGTCACTAGTAACAATGTTAATTCTTGATATCAACAATTCGATTTTCACTAGTTAAAATGTTGATTCTTGATATCAGGAACTAGATTTCTACTAGTAATACTTGATATTTTTGATATCAACAATTCAATTTCCACTAGTAAAAATGTTAATTCTTGATATCAATAATTCAATTTCCACTAGTAACAATGTTAATTTTTGATATCAGGAATTAGATTTCTACTAGTAACAAATGCTATTTTTGATATCAACAATTAAATTTTCACTAGTAACAATGTTAATTCTTGATATCAGGAATTGTATTTTCACTAGTTAAATGTCACCATAGGCTTCCATTCAAATTTAATTGTTGATATCAAGAATTGCTTTCTTACTAGTTGAAATTCCGATTTCACATATCAGAAATACAATTCTTACTAGTAAAGACCTTTATTTTTGATATCAGTAATCACATGGTTACTATTACTGACGTCGATTCTTGATATCAACAATTGAATTGTTGATATCAAGAATTGAATTGTTGATATCAACAATTACATTTTTACTAGTAACGACACGTATTCTTGATATCAAAAATGATGTCATCAGAAATGCAGAAATGCGTTTATCATATCAAAAATGAAATTACAACTAGTAATACACATAATTCTTGATATCTTAAACTTAATTGTTACATGTTAAAATTACATTTTCACTAGTAAAAATTGTTATTTTAGATATCATGAATTCCTTTTTGGATATGTGCATATCAATGAACTCCTTTTTGGATATGTGCATAATTTAATAACGAGTGCAACCCTTTATGAATGTTTATTGCTGATAAACGACAAAATAAAGAGCCCAAAAAAAGAATGGGCACATTCGATTGCCCTCTCATGAAAATAAAACGCTCCTGTAGGTTATTTTTAATAATTATTTATATTTTATTTTGACAGAGACTATTTAACTCCGCCTACCAACATGTGGTAGTTTTTGTCAAAACTACAAAAAGACCGTGGTAAATTATCGATTATTGTGGCGCAGGTAGTAGAGCATATAGCAATCGTTTTTTGGAGGCGACAGACCCGGGTTCGAATCCGCCTTCTGTCGAGCTTTTTCTTCAACCTTTTCACGTCCCCTATCACCTCGAAAGGCATATATTTTCAATAAAACTCTACGAAATTATCGAAAAGTGGAAAATAACGTGGATATTGTGTAATGCTAGGGGTAGTTGTAGGGGCGGTGTCCATTTAATCATTTGTAAATAAAAATTATAATTTACACTCAATATGTTATTATTGTTATTATTATTTTATAATGTGGCCTACAACAATAATGAGGTGCACATATTGGTCACTACTTGCATTAAGTAGCACGAGCAGCATCAAACTATTACTGTAAGAAAATACTCATATTTATTAAAAAGTGTAAATAGAATCTATTGCTAATAAAATATGCTATTTTCACTTAGTGTAAATATAATTCATTGTATTCAAATAGGCCTGCCAAAATCAAATTCTAAACTATCAGCCAATTCAACTGGAAGATTTAGGCTGTGGTATTAAGTTTTCAGACTATAAGGATCCTTCTAAGCCTTTTCCAGTTTTATTTACATTTACATTCAATTATTTAGCAGACGCTTTTATACAATAACAATAAAAGCAGTCAGATCAACAAAAGAACAAAATCAGTATACAAGTGCCATGACAAGTCTCAGTTAGTCTAGTACAGTACAGTTTTTTTTTTTTATTAAATATGAAAAGAAAGAAAAGTGCTAGCATTAGTTGGTTAAGTGCTGGCGAAAAAGATGAGTCTTAAGATGTTTCATTCAGCTGTACGAATTGAGATTGGGAGGTCATCAGTGGTGTCAAAAGTATTGGCATTCATTACTCAAGTAGTAGTATAGATACTAGGGTTTAAAAAGACTTTTGTAGAAGTTGAAGTACCAACTCAAGCTTTTTACTCAAGTAAAAGTGTAAAAGTACTGGTTTAAAAAACTACTTAAAGTATAAAAGTAAAAGTAATGTAAGGAAAAAAAATGCCATTAAGAACAAAAGCTTAGGCCGCACCACAGGGGCCTATTGTGCACTACCCCACCTCCTCAAAAAAACATTTTTCTAAAGGCCATAATGACTATAATGTTATATTAAAATGTTCATGTTGAAAAATTTGGGATGCACTAGGCTACCTGTTTCAGCCGCATATATGCCCATTGAAAATGAACGCACTATAGTACAATGCAAATAGACTAGAGATATGATGACTAGTTGCCTATAAGTATTGTTATGGTGCAAAAAGTCAAACTTTAGAGGCATGTCATCAATAACCTTTAATGGAATGTAAATGTACATCCAAGCTTAGCTGTAGGAATCTGCAATGCAATAGTCAAGAAGATTGGTGTACCCAGGGCAGGCTTAGTAACAATAAGCCTTGTATCGTTGTCTATTTACAATAAACATTAGTGCTGTCAAAATGAATGATTAATCCAAGTGATTAATCAAAAATATTTAAATTAATAATAACTCATAATCCTGATACCTTCTCGATTGATAGCTTCCTGTATTCGGTACATACGTCTGCTATGTTCTGTGTTCGGGGGGTAAGGAGTTACAAAGTTGCTATAGCCTACTTATCACAACATTGTCAATCGTGTCATCAATCGCAAATGATCATTTATTAAAACGTCTCCCTACTGAACTACCTACAGTAGCTTAATTTGTGGAAGACGAAGAGAAAGCATCCATTTGGTAAATGAGCCAGTGAGAAATAATAACTTTTAAGTAGGGTCCAGTGCCTTTTCGATACTTTTAAAATGGTACCGGCGCCTAAACAGTGCCTGAACTGATACTTAAAAAAAAAAAAGAACCACAAAAAAACCTATGAATAACATTAAAGAACATTACAAATATTTAAAATAAATCCATAGCTTTCACCTTGATGCTTTCGTTTCCCAAGTTGTGCTTCCCTTAATCTAAGGCTAATAAATGTATTTCACAATCTGGGTCATTATTTAATACAAAACCACACATAATGTTTCTACTGTATCTCTGTCAATCTCTCTGATATTTAGTTAAGATGAGTGCTGTCTGTCACTGCCTTTAATCAGTTCTGTGAATTACTGTATGCTCATTCTTTATAAAGTAGCAACAATGTCGTTTTTAAAATACAGTACTGTGCAAAAGTCTTAGGCACATTAGTATTTTAACCCCAAAAAAGGTTTTTAATCCAGTTATTTATATCTTTTGCTGTAGTGTGTCAGAAGGAAATATCAGTTTGCCATTAATTTTAATAATAATCTAGTGCGATTTTGAATGCACAAGCAGTCTGACAACGCCAAAATGAATGTTTGGAAATGTAAACTGATATTTTATACTGACACACTACAGCAAAATATATAAATAACTGGCCGAACACCATTCTTTTAAGTGAAAATACTAACGTGACTAAGACTTTTGCACAGTAGTGTATGTATAAAGTACTTATGGTTAAATTAAGCCTATTTAAATAAGTGTAATTAAAGTATGTGTTCGTTCATATGTGTTAAGGGCTCGATTTACGCTGAGAAACCAACCAAGATGAGAAACCAACTGCTCCCTCGTGACCTTTTGTAAACTGTATTTATGACAAAGAACTGCACAGATACGATATTCTAACAATCTATCGATAAACACATACCTTGTGTCCTCTGTGTTTAAGTGCGCATGCGCTGCTCCGCTCGCGGTTGAAGAGCGCGCTGAAAGACGGAGAGGAGACCGGTCTGACGCCAGTTTCATATGAAACTTAAGGGGACTGACTCTGAGGCGTTCGGATACCGGTTCCATACCCAACCCTACTTTTAAGAAATATATTTTTTCATAAACGAACCCAAAACTGTCTATGTCCTTGCTGGAGTGTGATGTGATTTGTGTCATGTGCAGGTGCGATGGATCGCGTACAAACCAAATAGGATGTCGGAATGGTATATGTTTATACTTCTCATCCAACCACAATCAATCCGGATGGTGCGAATTATCTGGATAGGTTTTTTTTTGAATGATGACAAGCCGGAATGAAAACAAGCCGAAAATGAAATGGCAGTAACGAAGCTATTTTTAAAATGTAAGGAGTAGAAAGTAGGCTACAGATACTTGCGTGAAAATGTAAGGAGTAGAAGTAAAAAGTCGGCTGAAAAATAATTACTCAAGTAAAGTATAGATACCCCAAATTTCTACTTAAGTAAGGTAACGAAGTATTTGTACTTCGTTACTTGACACCTCTGGAGGTCATTCCACCAGCTGGGCACAGTCCAGGAAAAGGTCCGTGAGATTGATTTTGAACTTCTTTGGGATGGCACCAAAAGGCGTCGTTCACTTGCAGAGCGCAAACTTCTGGAGGGCACATAAGATTTAACCAGTGAGTCTTGGTATGTTGGTGTCGTGCCAGTGGTCTTCTTGTAGGCAAGCATCAGTATCTTGTATTTGATGCGAGCAGCTACTGGTAGCCAGTGTAACCTGATGGGGACAGGAGTAACGTGAGCTTTTTTTGGCTCATTGAAGACAACCCTTGCTGCTGCATTCTGGATCAGCAGAGGCTTGATAGTACATGCAGGAAGAGCCAGGAGGACATTACAATAGTCCAGTCTGGAGAGTACGAGAGCTTGGACAAGAAGTTGTGTGGCTTGCTCTGACTGGAAGGGTCTAATCTTCCTAATGTTATATAAGGCAAATCTGCAGGGCCGGCTCATTGTAGCAATGTGGTCTGTGAAGCTTGACTGATGATCCATCATAACTCCTAGGTTTCTGGCTGAATTGAAAATAAATTCAATAAATGTGTATGTAGTGTAGCGACAGTAGTTTAATATTATTGGTGTGCATAGAAATATGTTAAATGCTTGTAGATAATTTACCCCAATAAAACAAACGATTAAATATACAGTATCTCACAGAAGTGAGTACACCCCTCACATTTTTGTAAACATTTTATTATACCTTTTCATGTGACAACAGTGAAGAAATGACACTTTGCTACAATTTAAAGTAGTGAGTGTACAGCTTGTATAACAGTGTAAATTTACTGTCCCCTCAAAATAACTCAACACATACCCATTAATGTCTAAAGCGCTGGCCACAAAAGTGAGTACACCCCAAGTGAAAATTTTCAAATTGGGCCCATTAGCCATTTTCTCTCCCCGGTGTCATGTGACTCATTAGTGTTACAAGGTCTCAGGTGTGAATGGAGAGCAGGTGTGTTAATCTGGTATTATAGCTCTCACTCTCTCATACTGGTCACTGGAAGTTCAACACGGCACCTCATGGCAAAGAACTCTCTGAGGATCTGAAAAAAAGAATTGTTGGTCTACATAAAGATGACGTAGGCTATAAGAACATCGCCAAGACACTGAAACTGAGCTGTAGCATGGTGGTTTAACAGGATAGGTTTCACTCAGAACAGGCCTCGCCATGGTCAACCAAAGAAGTTGAGTTCACGTGCTCAGCATCAGATCCAGATGTTGTGTTTGGGAAATAGACGTATGAGTGCTGCCAGCATTGCTGCAGAGGTTGAAGGGGTGGGGGGTCAGCCTGTCAGTGCTCAGACTGCATCAGATTGGTCTGCAGGGCTGTCGTCCCAGAAGGAAGCCTCTTCTGAAGATGATGCACAAGAAAGCCTGCAAACAGTTTGCTGAAGACAAGCAGACTAAGGACATAGATTACTGGAACCATGTCCTGTGGTCTGATGAGACCAAGACAAACGTATTCCCTTCAGATGGTGTCAAGCGTGTGGTGGCAACCAGGTGAGGAGTACAAAGACAATGTGTCTTGCCTTCAATCAAGCATTGTGGTGGAAGTGTCATGGTCTGGGGCTGCATGACTGCTCCCGGCACTGAGGAGATACAGTTCACTGAGGGAACCATGAATGCCAACAGGTACTGTGAAATACTGAAGCAGAGCATGATCCCCTCCCTTCGGAGACTGGGCCGCAGGAAAGTCTTCCAACATGATAACGAGCCCAAACACACCTTCAAGACGACCACTGCGTTGCTAAAGAAGCTGAGGTGAAAGGTGATGGATTGGTCAAGCATGGGCATCCTCAAACGGAAGGTGGAAGAGCACAAGGTCTCTAAGATCTGGAAGAGGACTCCAGTGGCAACATGTGAAATCCAAGCCCAAGAGGGTTAACATTGAAATGGCTGAGACAGACATGAAAAAGAGGTTCAATAGACTTTATCAACAACATGTTATATAAAAAATAATGCATATTAGGACTTGACTCATTCAGGTAGCCAGCGATATTACAAAAAAAAAGGTCCAGTAAAATGTTGTATGATGCATTATTCCCTTTTATGTTTTTCGTTTTGGTTGTTTTTTATTTGATGTATTAGAAGAAAGTGTAATAAAACCAAAAATAAACGCCTGAAAAAACGAAATGAAGTTACTTTTAAAACTAAATGAATGCCTTGTTCATTTTTCCTTTGAATTATGCGAAGGACTTGGTGGCCAATAAAAAGAAACGGCATCAATTGACTTCTTTACAATTAACAAAAAAAAAAAATAATAATAATAATCCAGCCATAATATAATTTTCAAGTTTCAAGGACAAAACAAATAAATAAAGGAGGAGCCGTTTCTGCACGTGGACGTTCTTCTGCCATCTTTGGCCAATGCTGAGGCTAGAACGAGGGGTGTCGGAAAATCTCATTAATATTCATGATCTCCTTTATTTTTGATATCAGTAATCACGTGGTTACTAGTACAGACGTCGATACTTGATATCAACAATTTAATTGTTGATATCAACAATTTAATTGTCACTAGTAACAATGTTAATTCTTGATATCAACAATTCAATTTTCACTAGTAACAATGTTAATTCTTGATATCAACAATTCAATTTTCACTAGTAACAACTGCTATTTTTGATATCAACAATTCAATTTCCACTAGTAACGATGTTAATTCTTGATATCAACAATTCAATTTTCACTAGTAACAATGTTAATTCTTGATATCAACAATTCAATTTTCACTAGTAACAATGTTAATTCTTGATATCAACAATTCAATTTTCACTAGTAACAATGTTAATTCTTGATATCAGGAATTGTATTTTCACTAGTTAAATGTCCCCATAGGCTTCCATTCAAATTTAATTGTTGATATCAAGAATTGCTTTCTTACTAGTTGAAATTCCGATTTCACATATCAGAAATACAATTCTTACTAGTAAAGACCTTTATTTTTGATATCAGTAATCACACGGCTACTAGTACCGACGTCAATTCTTGATATCAAGAATTGAATTGTTGATATCAACAATTACATTTTCACTAGTAACAACACCGATTCTTGATATCAAAAATGACGTCATCAGAAATGCAGAAATGCGTTTATCATATCAAAAATGAAATTACAACTAGTAATACACATAATTCTTGATATCTTTAACTTAATTGTTACATGTTAAAATTACATTTTCACTAGTAAAAATTGTTATTTTAGTTATCATGAATTCCTTTTTGGATATGTGCATAATTTAATGACGAGTGCAACCCTTTATGAATGTTTATGGCGGATAAATGACAAGATACAGCGCAAAAAAGAGAACGGGCACATTCGATTGCCCTCTCATGAAAATAAAACGCTCCTGTAGGCTATTTTTAATAATTATTTTGTTTTTATTTTGAAAGGGAGTACTTAACTCCGCCTACAAACGTATGGTAGTGTTTATAAAGGATGCAAAAAGACATGGTGGTACTATCGATTTCTGTGGTGCAGGTGGTAATTCGCCAGCAGGTTGCGTTTTGTCGCGACGAGTTCGATTCCGCCTTTTGCCGAGCTCTTTCTTTATCCTTTTCACGTCCCGTATCACATCGGAAAGTTATGTATTTTCAATAAAACTCAACGAAATGATCGAAAAGTGAAAAATAACGTGGATATTGTGTAAGGTTAGGTCTAGTTGTAGGAGCTCCGGAAAGTTAAGGTTTGGATGGCATTTAATTTCAAATTAAATAGCATCAGTGTGCATTGCATACATTAGAAATACATCGATTAAAATTAGCAACCAGACTTATGACGTTATATTACTTAACACTTATTTAAGACACTTTTTCGAGTATATATCGAAAGCAATTTAGAGAGAAATGGCTATGTGGAATATGTGTACTAGGAATTTGTTACGACATTTTAGTTCACCCAATAGCGGGCGGTGTTGTGCTAAATAGAGTGTGGTGCTGAAGTGAATGTTTCTAATCTTTTTCCGCTTTTATTTATACAGTTGTTTTTGTATTTATTATTGTTTTCAGCTGTTTGTCATGTATAAATTAATCAGAACGATTTTTTTTAATAAAACGTTTTTTTTTTTTCTCTCACCGTCATTGTGAATTGTACCGTGTTTAATCGGGTCTGTGCATTACAGTCGCTTAGTGATGGAAAGTTCGATTCTTTTCCGCGAACCAGTTCTTTCGGACGTTTCGATTCAATAAACCAGTTGAAAAAACCGGTTCACTGGTTCTTTTACGCTCGACGGGATGACGTCAGTGGCGATGGCTATAAGGTGGCACTTCTATCAAACATTCAAATATATAAAGTCAGAAATCATAACTTTAGTGAGTTAAAAACCTCATAATCATGAAAAGTTTTCAAGTAAGTTATGCAACAACGCACCCAAATACAGTAACAGCAATAATGTGCATATGAGGATGTAAGTCTTGAAGATATAAAGTAAATGAATTACGTGTCATCAGCGCAGAAACCACTATACATAAACCATTGCGATGTATTTGTTATTAAATGAACTTACGTTTCGCCAGATTGCACCTTCATTCAAGCCCTCGGTTTACCCGCGCTCATAACATTAGCACAGAATCAGTTCAGAATCAATCACCAAAAGAATCAGTTCGGTTCAGACGTGCTGTGAGTCAGTTGGCTTCACGCTGAATCACGCATGCGCAGTATCATCAGCTCCTCTGTTGTCAAAACGGACACGTCCGAAAGAAACGGTTTTGGTTCAGTGTACTGATGATCTGAAAACCGATGCAACCGGTTCTTGACTCGAGAACGAGAATCACTCTAACCGGCACGTGCTGCAGTTCAGTATAATCAGCGACTCTACTCGTGTTCATGTTCTGTTTACTACAAACTCAATTTGTGAATGTGTCATCATTAACTATAAATACAGTACACATATTTCATAAATCATCCCTTATTCCTATTAAACATAGAGTCTTTAGAGTTCTTAATTATTGTCCAACTTCCCTGAAACCCCCTCTGGCCTATTCATAACCTACAATATACAGATTAGAAACATTCATCTTAAAAAAATAAATAAATAATAATAATAATAAAAATGTATATAGATCTTTTATCACACTTTCCGAAATACTTTACACGCATGCGCAGTAGCATCAGTTCATCGGTTCTCAAATCGGACGCGTCCGACAGAAACGATTCTCAGTTCAGTGTACTGGTGATCCGAACACCGATGCAACCGGCTCTTGACTCGAGAACGAGAACTGCTCCAGTATGGGGTTAGAATTGTTGCATTATTCCAAATAAATAGATTATGATCCACAAATAAATGTAACGAGATTCACAAAAATATATCAAATTCACAAATGAATATAAAGAGTTTCACAAAAAAAATTAAAACTCACAAATAAATAAAATGAGATTTGCAAATAAAAAAAAAATATATTTACAAATGTGTTTAATGTCACAAACACAACTCTACCTGGTATTTATTTGTGAACCGCTGTCTGTGCATTTGTAAATCACTGCACGCATTTGTGGATCGGTTCCTGTGCATTTGTGGATTTGAAACACTTCTAGCGTCGACGTGCAGATAAATCCACAAATAAGTGGACTCCACCCACCGTTTACTCAAGCCAATCAAATAACGGCCACATTGAGCTGACCAATCGTAGCACGTTATCGCTTCAACCAATCACGTTTTGGCTTACAGCCAGGGGAACTGCGGGAATAGACACCGAACTTGAGACCAACAACAGACAGTCAGGGCATTTCTCAATACCAAGTTCGCAGAGTCTGGACTTCCGTCCTTCCGAGTTTGGACATGCCAAGTTGGACTCAGAAGAACGAACTCTCGAGGACGGGAGGACGCGAGTCCAGTCATTCTACAAATGGAACGGCAGCGTACTTGATAGCTTCACTCAGCATGCATGTTTTACTTGAATTAACTTCTTTTTTATTTTCAATATATTAAATATATTAGTATTAAAAAACTAATATTTACCTACTCTGATTATTTTCACTTTATATTTATAATGAAATTGAATATAATATTAAACGACTGTCTCTTTTTTATTTTAAAAACTATTAAACATTAATATGTGGTTCAGGTAACATTAATACTGTGATTATATTTACGTCGTTCAAAATAAATAAAATATGTGGAAACAACTGCCTCTTTTCATTAAGAACAATCTAGCAATAAACCCACTCAGCTACAATTTAAATAATACGGTTGAAAAGTGTAAATCAATTGTAAATAAGTGTAAATCAAAATGGAACAGCTTAGGATTGCCATTGCAATTGCTATTTATCAAGATGCTGAAGAGGAGGCTGCCGAACGGAGGAGACGAATCCTTCAAAGAAAAGCCAGGATGCAGCGGAGGATGGCGAAGAGACGTGCCATATTAGCATGTCTCTCTAGCATTGTACGTTTTTCTAATTATTCTTTCTTCATAAACTGCCCATATACTTATGTGGACTTAGTTAGGTATATCCAAATGAAAAGTCATAATAAAAATTTATTATAATGTATCATATAGGCACCCTATCAACAGACTACAAAGTACTATCTCACAAAAAGTTATGTAAACTATTGCAGGGATGTAATGAGACAACATTAGATTTTTCAGTATACCAAATAAACTGACAAGTACAATAGGTTTGACAGTTGATAACATTTAAATTAACTAGCTTACACTTCACACACCTTTTATTTTTCTTTGTGGTGCTCAAATAAGTTTATAGTTTATCATCTTTATATAGCTAGGTGCACATCATATTACTGCATTAACACAAACAGGACAATTTAATATCTATAATAATCATATAGGCTACAACTTTTAGACTCTGGGATGAATGTTGTGCTAGAGCTTATCAATAAATGAATGAAACCGAAATAGAGTATAAAGAAATACTTCACGAAAAGAGCAAATGTTAGAGGGAGATTTAATTATGGCAGATTTTAGTAAATTTTAGACAAAATCCTTAAAACAACTGAGTATATAGCTTATATTAAATCCAAAAATATAATAAATACAATGCAACGACAGTACATATAGTAACAACTTTTTAAAAGCAATACATATAACAAATACATAATACAACAAAAGTAAAAACATTCTTAATATATTATCTATATATTTTAACAGGAACAAAGTCCCACTCGCAGGTATTCACAGATCAATGACCAGGTACCAATCCTGGTCAAGTTTTTTTCTGGAGAGGATTTAAAGCCAGCTTTCAGGCTCTCCAGGAACAGCATCAACATGCTGGTACAGATGCTGCCCCGTCAAAGAGCCCATGGATGGAGCCGTGAAATTGAAGTACTTGTTACGGTTTATTGGCTTGCCTGTTGAGCATCCTACAGGGTCACATCAGATGACTTCAGCATGCCACTTTCAACAGTTTGTAGGACTGTTCACAATGTTGTGGAGGAGATGATGACCATCCTCCACAAAATTATTCATTTTCCAAAAGCAGAGGAAATGGATGAGGTGGGGGGCCTTGCTGGCCATGAGGCATTCCGCTGTGCTGCTGGTGCCACATCAGGATTGTTCCTCCTGCAATGCCACAAAAAAGATGCTACATAAATTGAAAGATCTTCCCTTCCATCATTCTACAGGGCACCTGTGATGCTAAAGGCATATTTATAGATGTGTATATTGGCAATCCAGGCTCTGTACAGGATGCTCTTGTGCTGCGCAGATCACCAATGTACCAGCAGGCTTTGTATTCACCAGCTGGATACTATCTTTTGGGAGATGGGGGATACCCTTGCTTGCAGCATCCTATTGCAATCATGACCCCATACCGCCAGCCTGTCGCAAGTAAGAACACTTTTTTATGTCAGACAGACAGACACACACACACGATAAACCAAATTTTTACTGTTATGAATTTGCAATACACTACACATTTTCTACACGATTTTTGATTAACAGGCCAAGTTGAAGCCAGTTACAACAGGCATTATGCACAAGCACGGAACATCATCGAGCGCACTTTTGGGATGTTAAAAACTCACTGGCGTGCAATTTTCTTGCGGGCCCTAGAGATCAGGCCACTGTTCGCCCCAAAGGTGATTGGTGCCTGTTGTATCCTCCACAACATCTGTGTGATGGGAGGTGATCTCTTGGAGGAGGAGGAGGAAAGCCAAGGACAAGAAGACAGCGAGGATGGTGAGAATGCAGCAGTGGGTGAGAGGGACCTATCAGGGAACCATCTCCGAGGACGTCTGGCTGCTCAGCTTTCTTCTCCCGTGGAACTGCCTGGGTGTCTAACTGAACAGTACTACATCTAGACAGTAAACCTTTCCAGATGTTGTCATGTTCATTAAAAGAGCAACATAAACAGTTGAAATAGCTATGACATTAATTAGAAAGATAGGTATGAATAAATGTGCAAGTAGATGGGTATAGATACATTTATACGTTTTCTTAATGTTGGTATGTTCTTCTTGAGATTTAACTGCATGATTGTAAATAATTGTATACCACTATAGACTTTGGATATTACATTATTTTATATTATTTGTGTTTTTGTTGTAAATATAAAGAATACACTGTTGCTATAACAATGATTTGCCAGGGTTGAAATTGAAACATTCATTTTTATTTTTTTTTATTCAAATAATCTATATAAAATCATTTATCATTAAATACAACATTAATTTAGAATTTATTAAGTTTTTCTAAAAGAGAAATATGTCTCTGCTCTGGCTGTTGCTGCCCTCTCTCTCTCCTCTTCTCTCGCCAATGCTTCTCTCTCCCTCTCCTCTTCCCTCTCTGCCTGTTCTTTTAGAAACTAAAGAAGAGCCTGGCTGTCCCGTCGCCTCTTTCTTGACTGCTGGCTACTCCTGGCTTCCACAGAAGGGGCTGAACCTGGTGTGCTGACTGAGCCACCTGTAGTGGCAGTGGGTTTGATGCAACAACTCGAGTGCTGCCCCTGGAGTGCAGCATCCATTGCAGTGTACCACTGCCAGGTGGCAGCAGTCACACTACCGGCCTCTACCCCTTTTCCTGTGGGTGGGTCCCTAAGCTCCTGAAATAAAGCAAAATGCTGTCATGTTCTCACCTCACGTTGTTCCACACTTTTAGACATTTTTTATTTTTGCTCTACACAGAGGAAGATATTCTTAAGAATTTTTGTAACCTAACAGTTTGAGGCACCAAAAAATTACACATGTCAGTGGTGCCCCAGAACTCTTAGGTTACAAATATTCTTCCTTTGTGTAAAGCAAAAAAAAAAAAAAAAAGAATAAATAAATAGTGTATACAGGTGTGAAACAACTTAAAATTGTAGGTGAATGGCAGAATGTTCATTTTGGGGTGAACTATTCTTTTTACAGTCTCAGAGTAAACAATGTAAACGGAGTAAACTACATTTTACAAAATAAAATGTAAGGGCCAATGCATCTATGTTAGGTTTCAAATATGACCGGAAAGTCTTTACACACATCTTGGTAAGCCTCTTTCAGTAACAGAAAGTAGAGAAACAGGCAGATTACCTTGTATTTATCTTTTAGGTTATTAAATTTTTTCTTTGCCTGTTTGGCAGTTATGGCCAAACCAGAAGTGGAACAAAATGCCTATAGGCAAAACAAACCCATAAAGATTTACATGATTCCACTTCAATAACGTATTCATTCTTATGGATGAAGACTGTCCAAATCTAGCTCCAAACCTTCAGACATGCAGGGAATTATACAAGCACTCAAAATGAATACTCACTCCCATCAACTTTTGGAGGAATTGCGCCTCCCGGTGAAAAGCCTTTCGTTGGCCGCCCGCCACTCTATCAAGGCCCGAGTTTCCTCAGCAGTCCCTTGATAAAAAATAATGCTTAATTTAAGTTGATGAAAAATAATACAATTATAAAAGAATTTGTAAAAAAAATGTAAATAAAGACAAGCAAACTATTTGGTTAAAATGACAAGAGCACTCTAAAATAAGGTTTGCATTTGATATAAGTATCGTTAGGCAAACGTTAGTTAGGAAACTTTTCCCTCAGGCAAAACAATTGCCCATTAGATATACCCAAAGCAAAATATATCAAATGTTTATCCACTACAGAATCAACACAGGCAGCCCCATATTTTACAAAATGTTACAGGGCCTAGCT
The DNA here is from genome assembly GCF_963082965.1 of Carassius carassius. Classification (NCBI taxonomy): domain Eukaryota; kingdom Metazoa; phylum Chordata; class Actinopteri; order Cypriniformes; family Cyprinidae; genus Carassius; species Carassius carassius. The sequence continues at coordinate 20,097,899 of NC_081783.1, read as the reverse complement.
ACTTTTTAGGAGGACTTGCCGAGGGTTAGGCTACTTTTCAACTCGTAACGAAATCGTCTGAGCAAATTTTCAAATAGTTCCTTAAAATTCGACGGTAGCTTTGAAGTTTAAACAACATTCTGGCATCAAAGCTCTTAGAACTACGTTACATTTTGTGATAAAACAACAATAGTATTTCGAAATGTATAACTTACAGTTGTGAGTTTTCTCCTCCGCCATTGATGCTAACCTGGTTCGAGCTGAATTCTGGGTTATGGCCCGTATCAAGTCCGCACAAGTCACCTCTCCATGCATCCTCGGTAAAAGGAGCGGAGCAAGAACACATCCGGGGATTTGAACTGGACTTGGCTAGATGTGAACTTTGAAAAGGGAAACAGTACTTGGGCAGCGACTGATGACATTTCACAAGTCCACAAGTAACGTTACAGACAAGTACGCACAACATGGCCGATCAGGCAAGACGCCCCCCCGGATTTAAGCCAAAACGTGATTGGTTGAAGCGATAACGTGCTACGATTGGTCAGCTCAATGTGGCCGTTATTTGATTGGCTTGAGTAAACGGTGGGTGGAGTCCACTTATTTGTGGATTTATCTGCACGTCGACGCTAGAAGTGTTTCAAATCCACAAATGCACAGGAACCGATCCACAAATGCGTGCAGTGATTTACAAATGCACAGACAGCGGTTCACAAATAAATACCAGGTAGAGTTGTGTTTGTGACATTAAACACATTTGTAAATATATTTTTTTTTATTTGCAAATCTCATTTTATTTATTTGTGAGTTTTATATTTTTTTGTGAAACTCTGTACATTTATTTGTGAATTTGATATATTTTTGTGAATCTTGTTACATTTATTTGTGGATCATAATCTATTTATTTGGAATAAAGCAACAATTCTAACCCCATACTCCAGCAGTGGGCGTGTTCGTTCGTCATCTGGCTCGGCTCGGTGTTCATCTTCAGTTTGGTCTACACAGCAGTTCAGTAAGTGTACTGTTTGAGTAAATGAATTACTCCGGGATATTGGTTTATTCTGACTCAGAGTGAGTGTCAGTCACCTTAAAAAAGTTAACATCTTCAAGCTGTCATTGGAACACCTGTACAGATTATTGATAATTATAAATAAGTAGTTCTCTTTATGAAAGGCGATACAGTACATATTGAACTGACAGTTGGACTGGCTGGCTCTGAGTACGCTCCTCACGTTCTGTCTAAATTTTGTTATACCTTTCATATGACAATACTGAAGAAACGGCTCTTTGCTACAATGTAAAGTAGGCCTCGTGAGTATGCAGCTTGTATAACAGTGTAACATTTACATTTATTTACCATTCCTCTTGTCCACCGATGCTTCAAGAACCGGACAACATGTTATATAAAAATAATTCTTATAAGGACACGACTCATTCATGTAGCCAACGATATTCCAAAAAAAAAAAAAATTATTATCTGCATTATTATCTGTTATATTTTTTTTTCCTTTAGTTGTATTTTTTATTTGATGTATTAGAAGAAAGTGTATAATAAAACCAAAAATAAACACCTGAAAAAGCGACATGAAGTTATTTTTTAAACTAAATAAATGCATTGTTCACTTTCCTTTAATTATGTGAATGACTTGTTGGCCAATAAAAAGAAACAGCATAAATTTATTTTTATTTATTTATTTTTTTACAATTAACAAAATGTTTTTAAATGAATCCAGCCATAATATAATTTTCAAGTTTCACTGACAAAACAAATAAATAAAGGAGGAGCCGTTTCTGCACATGGATGTTCTTCTGCCATCTTTGGCCAATGCTGAAAAAGGAGGAGTGTCGAAAATCTCATTTATATTCATGATCTCATTACCATAGCTATTCTTACATGTAAAAATGGCATTTCTACATATCTGTAAACGTATTTTTACTAGTTAAAATGTTATTTAAGATATCAGTAATTCTATTTTCACTAGTTGTAAGGACAATTTCAGATATCAACTGCCTTTGTTGATATCAATAATTACTTTGTTACTAGTAAAAATGTGAATTCTTGATATCACCAATTTAGTTGTTACTAGTTGAAATGTAAATTCTTGATATCAGTAAATGTATTTCAACATGTTACAATTGTTATTTTTGATATCTGAAAAATAATTTCTGATATCAATATAATTTCTGATATCTAAAATGGCTTTCTTACTAGTAACAATCACATTCATGATATCAGAAATGAACATTGTCACTAGTGACAATTAAATTGTTGATATCAAGAATTAAATTGTTGATATCAAGAATTGACGTCAGTACTAGTAACCATGTGATTACTGATATCAAAAATAAAGGTCTTTACTAGTAAGAATTGTATTTCTGATATGTGAAATCGGAATTTCAACTAGTAAGAAAGCAATTCTTGATATCAACAATTAAATTTGAATGGAAGCCTATGGTGACATTTAACTAGTGAAAATACAATTCCTGATATCAAGAATTAACATCGTTACTAGTGAAAATTGAATTGTTGATATCAAGAATTAACATTGTTACTAGTGAAAATTGAATTGTTGATATCAAGAATTAACATTGTTACTAGTAGAAATCTAATTCCTGATATCAAGAATGAACATTTTGACTAGTGAAAATTTAATTGTTGATATCAAGAATACATATCCTGCGAATTAATAAAAGTTAATTTGGCTTGCCTATTGGCATTCCCAGGTTAAAAATAATTGATATCAAGAATTAACATTGTTACTAGTTGAAATATAATTCCTGATATCAAGAATTAACATTGTTACTAGTGGAAATGTAATTGTTGATATCAAGAATTAACATTGTTACTAGTGAAAATTGAATTGTTGATATCAAAAATTATAATTGTTACTAGTGGAAATTGAATTGTTGATATCAAGAATTAACATTTTAACTAGTGAAAATTGAATTGTTGATATCAAGAATACATATCCTGCGAATGAATAAAAGTCAATTCGGCTTGCCATATTTCAACATGTTACAATTGTTATTTTTGATATCTGAAAAATAATTTCTGATATCAATATAATTTCTGATATCTAAAATGGCTTTCTTACTAGTAACAATCACATTCATGATATCAGAAATGAACATTGTCACTAGTGACAATTAAATTGTTGATATCAAGAATTAAATTGTTGATATCAAGAATTAAATTGTTGATATCAAGAATTGACGTCGGTACTAGTAACCATGTGATTACTGATATCAAAAATAAAGGTCTTTACTAGTAAGAATTGTATTTCTGATATGTGAAATCGGAATTTCAACTAGTAAGAAAGCAATTCTTGATATCAACAATTAAATTTGAATGGAAGCCTATGGTGACATTTAACTAGTGAAAATACAATTCCTGATATCAAGAATTAACATTGTTACTAGTGAAAATTGAATTGTTGATATTAGTGATGGGATTTATGGCTCTTTGAGGGGATCCGGATCTTCGCGATCCGTTCCTTTCAAAGAGCCGTTCAAAAGAACGGCTTAAATATTTAGTCAGTTTTAAGAAGCCAGCTTGGAGGCATCTCAGTTTATCCTGGAAATAATCACTGGGAAGAATGATGGGGTGAGATTTGTAGTCAAATAATTAAAACTCAGATATCACACACCAATATCTGAGTTTGAATTATTCTGAAATATTGATTATTACCTCATTTGTCATGTGTTCCATAGGGTTGCACAAATCCCTCTGCTTAGACAGTGACATCACTATTTTGGATTTACCTTTAGTACAAAGTGTGTGTGTGTAAAGCTACGTTGACTTATGTTATTCATACAATACCTACTCACGAATAAACATCAAAAACAAAGCCAGCTGCAATGAATTTCTGTGCAAAACAGCTTTGACTACAAACACTTCCACACAAGAACATTGTTATCACACAAAAACATTTTGATAGAAAACAAAAAATATTTAAAGTAGATAAAATTAGAATAAATAAAATGGAAATGTCTACATACTACTACTACTGTAAACTTTGCAAATAGGACATCAGCCACTTCAAGTCAATGAACAATAACAAAGTGGGCTGCAATGAATGTCTGTGCAAAACAGCTTTTTTTCAACGCTCCTACCCAATGACAGAGGCATGCAGGGTTTTTTTCCACTGGAGTAGTCACGTGAAGGATGCGTGCACAACTAATAACTAATATCATCACGCTATAAAGGGTTGGCCTGCGCTGGGTGCGCCCCTCCCCCTATAACTGTTCTGTCTCGCGGAGGAGCTCATTTGTGTGCATCTGTGTGAAACGCATAGGAAAAAAGAACGACAGAAAGGCCCTGTCCCAAATCGCGCACTTCATGTGGACTTTCGGTCTCGTGGACTTGAAATGCGCGTGCTCGCCGAGTCTACGAGTCCGTAGGCCGTCCCATTCAGCATTTTAACGCTCCGAAGTGTGCTCAGCAGCGCCCCCTTTGTACCCTTGAAGCGGTCTTCCGCGAAGCCCGCATAGAAGCAGGCTCCACGCACTTCAACTACCCAGGAATCCTTGCGAAAGACCAATCAGACAACAGATGGGAGGATATTTCGCTCACGGACTGTAAACATGGCTGAGAAGAGAATATTTAAGTGTAAAAGTATCAATGTTTTTTATGACATAGGCGTACATTTTACCAGTTGTTACTTACAGTTATACAAACATTATCGACCAGTTGATATCTCAAACATAATAATAGCGCGTTAAATAATACGATCGCATTATGATTCATTACATAAATAGAACCGAATGTCATGGCTTTATGAGTCATATAAACGTAGTATGAATATTGAAACCTATACATTTTTCTTAAACTCATTTTAATTTTGTGTTAAAATTTAACATTATGTATTATTATGTACAAATGTATTTATCATTTAAATAACCATGACATCTATTCTAATGCCCAGGTGGCATTTACAATTATAGAACTGTAAAAGCAGGCCCTAACCCTAAACAACAACAACAATCGGCAGCATATCGACCTGCAGCTCCAACAACAACAACCAGACCTTCTTCCTGTTTCCGGCGTGACGATCGAGTCTGTCCCAAAATACCTCTCAATGCACCCTCGCGGACTCGCGCTAAGGGCCCTATAGGTCTGCACTACATGACGTCACCGAAGTGTGGACTCTGAGGAAGTCCACAAGTCCGGAGTGTGCCATTTGGGACAGGGCCTTTCAGAACGGCTCCCCTCCAGCCGCGACTCGGCTCCCATCGTTCATGTTTATGAGCCGTTCAAAAGAATCGGTTCGTTCGCGAACGTCACAACTCTAGTTGATATCAAGAATTAACATTGTTACTAGTGGAAATTGAATTGTTGATATCAAAAATAGCAGTTGTCACTAGTAGAAATCTAATTCCTGATATCAAGAATGAACATTTTGACTAGTGAAAATTGAATTGTTGATATCAAGAATACATATCCTGCGAATTAATAAAAGTCAATTTGGCTTGCCTATTGGCATTCCCAGGTTAAAAATAATTGATATCAAGAATTAACATTGTTACTAGTTTAAATATAATTCCTGATATCAAGAATTAACATTGTTACTAGTGGAAATGTAATTGTTGATATCAAGAATTAACATTGTTACTAGTGAAAATTGAATTGTTGATATCAAAAATTATAATTGTTACTAGTGGAAATTGAATTGTTGATATCAAGAATTAACATTTTAACTAGTGAAAATTGAATTGTTGATATAAAGAATACATATCCTGCGAATGAATAAAAGTCAATTCGGCTTGCCATACGTCCCCCGCGTAATCTACGCCCCTGCTTACGTTACTCATTTGGTGCCGTTCACAAGCTTGCGTGATGTGTTTCCAATCACGGTACACATCCTCAAACATAGTCAATAAAAAGACGACACATCTTGCAGTACACGTCATCGTCTTTTATGCTGTACTCTAGAAATGGGAACTTTGTGTTCCACCTAGCGTAAATGCAATATTACTCCGTAAATGGGGCAGAGCAGGTGGTTCATCAAGTGTGGATAAATCAGCTGGTATGTTGCTTTTCTCGACGATTAGCCCGGGTTGAGGTTGATGTTTCAGGTTGTTCTTGTTTTTTTTTATTTATTTAATTAAAGATGTCTGTTTCGACATGCTCATCTTGTGTCATGCGTGTTAAAAGTTTACTTCACTTAGCAGACGTAAACTCATCTTCCCTCGCCCCAACAATACGCGATTGGCTAAACAGTGCTAATAAGCTTATTGATTGGCTGTTGCAGTAAGGCAATTATATGAAAATGTTTTCGCTCTACAGTAGTTATTTTTTTATGAAACTTCTTGTACGTGTTTAAGTGTTCAGTATGTCACATATGCATGATTTTATTTTCTGCTTTCCCACATTTCTTTTTTTTTTTTGTCTGTTCTGATTGGGTGGGCCAGCCGTCAGTTTGAGTGGGCCAGTGCCACCCTGGCCCTTATGTAGCCTCGCCCCTGCTGTGTACTGTTCTAAACTAACTGATACTACTGATATGATAATAGTATATAAATGGTACTTAAATAACAGCTTTTACAATAAAATACTTTTATATTCACTTTTATATACACCAGTGATCTGCAGCGGTCTCCTCTGAAGAGTGCAAATAGTTCCTTCAGCTCAATACAGTCATCTGTGCCAAATATCCTTTCATCTTCTCCATGATTTAGCAACACACACGCAAACATGGCTGATTTACTGTGATCTTCTTTAGACACTGAGGATAGAAGAATATATGAGTTTATGACTGATCAATTCAATTATTGTAACCAATTACTTTTCAAACTCAATCAACATCTCACTAAAGAAAAAACCTTTAGTTAACAAAACATATATCTGTGAGACAGTCTGATCACTGTAAATTTTGATTTTGAAGCCAAGATTTGAGAAAGTCTCTTTAATCTATTAATCTAACATCTAAACTAACCTGTTCAACTCATCAGGGCTAGTCCCAGCTCTTACCTGTATGCCTCTGAAAATTCTTGTTGTTGATGACAACACATTGTCCCCAGACCAGGATAGTTCATGTTGTATTGAAAAACATCTAAATGTGGTTTTTAGATACATTCATAATTACTCTGGAAATGATTTACATTCTCTTCAGGAAGTGGTAAATTAGGAGGTGGTTAGTTAAGGCAAGTTTCTGTGCGAGTTTATTGTGACTGAACAACTTTAAAAAATCTGGTAATGAGTGATCCTTAGCTTTTTAGTGTATGCTCAGTTTTTCCTCTGTGACAAAGTCAGTAAGTGTATGATGCCCAGTGTTTTAAAAGTGTGTTCAGAGAAATCAACATTACTTGTAGCTGTCTCTTATACACTTACCTAAAGGATTATTAGGAACACCACACTAATATGGTGTTTGACCCCGTTTCCCCTTCAGAACTGCCTTAATTCTACATGGCATTAATTCAACAAGGTGCTGAAAGCATTCTTTAGAAATGTTGGCCCATATTGATAGGATACCATCTTGCAGTTGATGAAGATTTGTGGGATGCACATCCAGGGCACAAAGCTCCTGTTCCACCACATCCCAAAGATACTCTATCGGGTTGAGATCTGGTGACTGTGGGGGCCATTTTAGTACAGTGAACTCATTGTCATGATCAAGAAACCAATTTGAAATGAATCAAGCTTTGTGACATGGTGCATTATGCTGCTGGAAGTAGCCATCAGAGGATGGGTACATGGTGGTCATAAAGGGATGGACAAGGTCAGAAACAATGCTCAGGTAGGCCGTGGCATGTAAACAATGCCAAATTGGCACTAAGGGGCCTAAAGTGTGCCAAGAAAACATCCCCCACACCATTACACCACCACCACCAGCCTGCACAGTGGTAACAAGGCATGATGGATCCATGTTCTCATTCTGTTTACACCAGATTCTGACTCTAACATCTGAATGTCTCAACAGAAATCGAGACTCATCAGACCAGGCAACATTTTTTCCAGTCTTCAACTGTCAAATATAAGACAGTTGAGCAACTAGAAGCCTGTATTAGACAAGAATGGGACAACATTCCTCTTCCTAAACTTGAGCAACTTGTCTCCTCAGTCCCCAGACATTTGCAGACTGTTATAAAAAGAAGAGGGGATGCCACACAGTGGTAAACACGGCCTTGTCCCAACTTTTTGAGATGCGTTGATGCCATGAAAATTAAAATCAACTTATTTTCCCCTTAAAATGATACATTTTCTCAGTTTAAACATTTTATATGTCATCCATATTGTATTCTGAATAATATATTGAAATTTGAAACTTCCACATCATTGCATTCTGTTTTTATTCACAATTTGTACAGTGTCCCAACTTTTTGGGAATCTGGTTTGTATTTATCTATCTCAGCCAGCAGGGGAAAAAAAAACAAGACAAAACCTAATTTTATCCTGTTACTTCACAGTGATTTCCACAATAACACAGGTTCCTTATTGATTGTGGCATTTACATTTAACACATTGTTATCTACATTTATTTGTCATTAAAAACATGTAAACACATTAAGAACCAAATTAGTTAATAAAAGCACATTTCTTTCTGAACCGTAAAAAGCAAAGGCAAAGGCAAAGATGCAATTAAGGCAATCAGTAATTTGAATAAAGTAATTAGCCCTAACTTACAACTGTGGTGTCAAATGTTTCTTTCTGGAAGATAAATTAAACAAGTAGTTCTGATGATCTGGGAGGTTGTTTAAATACTTGTGGTACAAGTTTTAGGTTGTGAATATTTATACTTAAGTAATGATTTTAATACCCTTCCAATAAAGACAGAGCACACTTAGGCTACACCCACACCAATGATTTCAGATTACCTAGCAATGTAATACATTTAAAAAATGTGCATTATAGACGCAGGAAAGTTATATATGAAATATATATATGAAATCTTAAAATGCTGTGCATTTGTACAATTAATATACCTTTTTCCCTAGTTTTTTAATATTGATGTGGATGATATGGATGACTTTGGAGTCCAAATGTAAATAATTACTGCTATAAAAAAAGTTCAGCGAGTTCAAATATTTAACATGAAGCTATGACTCTCCACCAGGTGGTGATTTGGTGAGTTGGATCCGATGGCGGGGGAGGAAGCTGGACAGACTCGGCAGACCCAAACGTACTGTGAGGGTCTGCTGGGAACGTTTGGCAGAGCCTCCTGTCAGAGAGATCTTCAACTCCCACCTCCGGCAGAGCTTCGACCGGATCCCGAGGGAGGCTGGAGATATTGAGTCCGAGTGGACCATGTTCTCCACCTCCATTGTCGAAGCGGCCGCTCGGAGCTGTGGCCGTAAGGTCTCCGGTGCCTGTCGAGGCGGCAATCCCCGAACCCGGTGGTGGACACCGGAAGTAAGGGATGCCGTCAAGCTGAAGAAGGAGTCCTATTGGGCCTGGTTGGCTTGTGGGACTCCTGAGGCAGCTGATAGGTACCGGCAGGCCAAGCGGACTGCAGCCCGGGTGGTTGTGGAGGCAAAAACTCGGGCCTGGGAGGAGTTCGGTGAGGCCATGGAGAAGGACTATCGGTCGGCCTCGAAGAGATTCTGGCAAACCGTCCGGCGCCTCAGGAGAGGGAAGCAGCGCCCTACCAATGCTGTTTACAGTAGAGGTGGGGAGCTGTTGACCTCAACTGGGGATGTCGTTGGACGGTGGAAGGAATACTTCGAGGATCTCCTCAATCCCGCTGTCACGTCTTCCATTGAGGAAGCAGAGGCTGAGGGCTCAGATGTGGACTCGTCCATCACCCAAGCTGAAGTCACCGAGGTAGTCAAGAAACTCCTCGGTGGCAAGGCACCGGGGGTGGATGAGATCCGCCCTGAGTACCTCAAGTCTCTGGATGTTGTGGGGCTGTCTTGGCTGACACGCCTCTGCAGCATCGCGTGGCAGTCGGGGACGGTGCCTCTGGGATGGCAGACCGGGGTGGTGGTCCCTCTTTTTAAGAAGGGGGACCGGAGGGTGTGTTCCAACTACAGGGGGATCACACTTCTCAGCCTCCCTGGGAAAGTCTATGCCAGGGTACTGGAGAGGAGAATCCGGCCGATAGTAGAACCTCGGATTCAGGAGGAACAGTGTGGTTTTCGTCCAGGCCGTGGAACACTGGACCAGCTCTATACCCTCTACGGGGTGCTGGAGGGTTCATGGGAGTTTGCCCAACCAGTCCACATGTGCTTTGTGGATTTGGAGAAGGCATTCGACTGTGTCCCTCGCGGCGGCCTGTGGAGGGTGCTCCGGGAGTATGGGGTCCGGGGCCCTTTGCTAAGGGCTATCCGGTCCCTGTACGACCGGAGCAGGAGCTTGGTTCGTATTGCCAGCAGTAAGTCAGACTTGTTCACGGTGCGTGTTGGACTCCGGCAGGGCTGCCCTTTGTCGCCGGTTCTGTTCATGATTTTTATGGACAGAATTTCTAGGCGCAGCCAGGGGCCGGAGGGGGTCAGGTTTGGTGACAACACGATTTCGTCTCTGCTCTTTGCGGATGATGTTGTCGTGTTGGCTTCATCAAGCCAGGACCTTCAGCATGCACTGGGACGGTTTGCAGCCGAGTGTGAAGCGGCTGGGATGAGAATCAGCACCTCCAAATCCGAGGCCATGGTCCTCAGTCGGAAAAGGGTGGCTTGCCCACTTCAGGTTGGTGGAGAGTTCCTGCCTCAAGTGGAGGAGTTTAAGTATCTTGGGGTCTTGTTCACGAGTGAGGGAAGGATGGAACGGGAGATTGACAGACGGATCGGTGCAGCTTCTGCAGTAATGCGGTCGATGTACCGGTCTGTCGTGGTGAAGAAAGAGCTGAGCCGCAAGGCGAAGCTCTCGATTTACCGGTCAATCTACGTTCCTACTCTCACCTATGGTCCTGAGCTTTGGGTCATGACCGAAAGAACAAGATCCCGGATACAGGCGGCCGAAATGAGCTTTCTCCGCAGGGTGGCTGGGCGATCCCTTAGAGATAGGGTGAGAAGCTCAGTCACCCGGGAGGAGCTCAGAGTAGAGCCGCTGCTCCTCCACATCGAGAGGGGTCAGCTGAGGTGGCTCGGGCATCTGTTCCGGATGCCTCCTGGACGCCTTCCCGGGAAGGTGTTCCGGGCGCGTCCCACTGGGAGGAGACCCCGGGGAAGACCTAGGACACGCTGGAGAGACTATGTCTCCCGGCTGGCCTGGGAACGCCTTGGTGTCCCCCCAGAAGAGCTGGAGGAAGTGTCTAGGGAGAGGGAAGTCTGGGGTTCTCTGCTTAGACTGCTGCCCCCGCGACCCGGCCCCGGATAAGCGGAAGAAGATGGATGGATGGATGGGCTATGACTCTGTGCCTGTCTATACTGGAACAATAAAGAATACAAAGCTACAACTTCATGCTTTCATGCATCAATTGTTCAAACATTGTATCCGTTAGAACTGATATATTTTCCTAATAGAAAACTGGGAATGACGCTGTGATCTTTATGCAGCTGAAACTCGCAAGTCAGAATTCCATCCAATCTTCTGCCAAAACCTTCCTCAATTTTGAACCCAGATTGGACCTGCTCATCAATAACGCTGGTAAAACTAAAAAAAACAAACATAACCAGCTCCTAAAGGTTAACTTCAACATACATACACTGCCTGACAAAAGCTTGAAGTAATTAAGATCTTTAATGCTTTTAAAGTCACTTATGCTCAACCAAGGTTATATATTTGATACAAAAAAAAATGCAGCAAAAACAGTAATATTTTTAAATTGTAAAATAGTATTATGACCAGTCATCTGTTGGAGCGTCTCGAGAAGTGTGCACCAAGCAGGGTGGTCAACGTGTCGTCTAATGGTCATGATCTGGGCACTATTGATTTCAACTGCATCAACACACAAGAAGCTTGCTCTGGGATCATCTGACGTTGATTTATTCAGGGCCTACGCTCCCACAGCAAGCTCTGTAATGTACTCTTGACCCATAAACTGGCCAAGAGACTGGAGGGAACCAACGTCACATGCTACAGTCTGCATCCGGGTAAGTGACCAATGAGAATTTTCAGTATGTGAGTAATATGTGTCAATAACTATTATTAATACATTTACAATAAATATAATGCTTAATAGATAAGTACAAACAAAGATTTTTAAGTCCACAAACGAGTTACTAGGAATGCTACTTGGGTATTGAGAGGTGTATTCCTCTGGTGCTCTTCAGCTAGGAGATCCAAAATGTTTCCCAAATAAACAGTAGTTTTGAGGCACTCACAAGGAATATAAGTTTAAAAGCCTTTATTTAAACTTGGCTATCCGTTAAAAACATGCCAACATGTTTCAGCCTCTGTGGCCTGCTATATATATGCATGCTATATATATGCATGTGGTCACATGACCTAGAAGCACATGTGCTCATCTGCACAGGTATCACCTGACAGAGAGCAATTACAAGAAGTTGCTTTATATAAGACTGCCTCATGTAATGATTGCATCAGAACTACGGTATAAATTTGCATATACTACGGTATATTTGCATAAACATCAGCTATGAGATAGCGATTACAGCCACAAAACAAACAAAAAAAATTTATAAGGGCAAATGTAAAACTTTTAAAGACCTTTTTAAGACCATTTAAAGAAACTTTACAGAGTAAATTAAAGGGTACACAATAGGTCAATATATTCTCTGAGGAAATGTATTTACAGCACGCCAAAGTTTGCAAATACAACTTCTAACCAATACTAATTTTACACACAAAATAGCTTGTTTTCTGAGAAGTTGATCAAAATTAGGAGAATTTACGGTTAAAAAAGGGACACGTCTGCTAATTGGAACTTTTGAGCTTAATTTTTGTTCAGTTATTATTATTATTATTATTTTTCATGATTATGATATCATGACTTTCTGCTCCAGTGTAAGATCTTTTAAGGCCTTAATGGCTTAGCCTTCAAAGAAGGGCAAATTAGAAAACCAGAAACCCTGAAAACAGCAGAGATCCAGAAAAAAAAACAGGGAAAAGTCAGAAGCATCTAGCCTCTCGCATCCATTTCTTATCCTCTAATGGTTTGTTTTCCATATTTGATCTATTTCAGGGCCGGTAAGAACAGAGCTCACCCGTGACATCAATGAATGGCATATGTGCATTATCAAAGCCATCACTAGCAAGTTCTGGGAGCCAACCCAGCGTCCGAGGCTCAGACGATGCTGTACTGCACACTACAATAGAACATCGAGCACCTGAGCGGACAATACTTTTCTGACAGTCAGCTGGTGCAAGTCAAACCCGAGGCCAGAGACGATGGAATCGCCAAAAAACTGTGGGACAATAGTGAGAAGTTATGTGGCATGGCTTCAATACACACTGCTGTGAAAACATTATTGGTATTTTTTCTTTTGGTAGAGTTCTGTGCAGACAAAGTCACATTTACAAACAGGAATCTTGAAATTCGAGATGGAAAAAGCCCCTGAAACACCACTGAGATCATTTCTAGTCTAAAGCATCGTCTCTATATGATTCTCTTATGAGACAAGCTCATGCGGGGCATTAGAGGACAAAGGGTCTAAATGACTTGAGCACCATTTCAAACTTTACCACCATGAAATACACATGATAATAAAAATAAAGTACTCTTGATGCATCAGTAATAGTGAAAAGACCTGATGTGAAATGTATTTTCATAACAACAGTATTAAAGATAATAGAATAGCTTGTATACAATATACAGCATAAATTCCCAAAACTAATAAACATTGTGATAAAGTGTACCATTTCGATTATAATGGTTTATTTGTTGAGCTGTACAGTGTGTGTAGTTATTCATTTTCTGTTTCATCGAAGACCTGCTGAAGATGGTCATTAACAGTCTTTAGCTGGTGCTCGGTTCCCATGATGCACCTGGCTTCCATCAACATGGCAAGCATACAGGTTGGGCCATACTGTCAGACAAAATACAGAAACGAAATGAGAAATGGACCAAAGAACAATAAATCCCACCTATGCCATACAATATGACGAGATGATTTGCTTGTAGAGTCATTTTATGTACACAAGCACTTTGAATTACCACTGTGTATGAAATGTGCTATATAAATAAACCTGCCTTGCCTTACAGAGCTCAATAGGAATGAAACATCAACACCAAATCAACTGACTGCAGACTCCCTCACCGTTTCCACCTCATCCGGATGAGCTGTGCGGTGCTTCATGTACTTTGTGTTGAGCTCCTGCAGGTTGGTGAGCAAAGAGGAACCATCTCTCAGAGCTTTGAGTCTCTGTTCCATCTCATCATGATCTTTCTGAAGGTTTCTCAGCTTTGTCTTTCCCCTGAGACAAGAAACTCATTTCAATTTTATAGTTATAAATTCATTATTATGATTCGAACAAGTAACTTTTATATAATGGTATAAAACACCGAAAAATCCAGTTCTCCTTTATATGGTCCCTTTACAATAACAGATCTCAAAATTAACATCAGTTACTGTATGTTTACTTGTCAGTACTTACTTAATGAGCTCATTATTGGCTTCCACAAGTCTGGTCCTCTTCTGATTAATAGTGCTGTTGATCTGAAAGAGAGAACAATACAGTTAATGTCTGCAAAGCAACTCTGCTATTCAACATTTCGAGTCAAAAATTGGGAAAAACTCATTTAAAATAACCATTTTCTATTTGAATATATTTTAAAATGTAATTTATTTCTTTGATGGCAAAGCTGAATTCTCAGCCTCCAGTCTTCAGTGTCACGTGATCCTTTACAAATCATTTTAATATGCATTTAAATTGTAATATTTCTAATTACTGTTTTACAGAATTGTTGATCAAATAAAAGCAGTCTTGGTGAGCATAAGACACTTCTTTTATGAACATAAAAAAACCTTTCAAACTTTTGATGTGTAGTTGGTAGTTGTATATTGCCCAGATGAGTCACCTTGTTATTTTCTCTTCTCACATTCTTCAGCTCCTTTGTTGCTGTGATCTATGAATAAATAAAATTTTTATAATTATGACTTCAGCAACATTTCCATTTATTTCACGTGAAAATGTCTAAAAAACAGTCTCACTATCTCTGAGAGCTGCTCCTCAAATGAGAGACCGACAGCATCAATGGAGCGTTTGACTGCTTCAGAGTTTATAGTCTGCCTGCAGAAACCATAGTCAAATATTTAAGCACTTGACTTCTGTTAATTATGAAGACACTGGATTGATAATTGCTATTCACACTTACTTATACTGAGTGACAAACTCCTGGAAACTATCGAGCACCACATCAAGATCAGTTGGACTTCTCAAATCTCTTGGTTTTTTAGAGGGGCCAGCTCTTTCTGCAGAAATACAAATTACAATTTTGAATTTGGCCAATGTTTTTTTTTTTTAAGTTTTGCAATGTCTTTTAATGACATTTCTGTGCCGTTTGGTTGGTTTATGCAACCTATGTTTTTTGAATAGGAAAATAAATGGGGAAAAATACTGCAAGAACCAAGACAAGCTTCATTGCACACTATTAAAGCATTAAAAAAAAAAACTTTTAAAACAACTGTATTGTTTAGTACCTGATGAAGATGAAGATTTCCTTTTTTGTTTCTGGCCACTTTGCCGTTGACTGGACCCTTTTCTCTTAGACTTCTCCATGCTTGGATGCTGTAAAGGACAAACTGAATTAAATGGCCATATTTCATATATCATACATGTAGATACTGATAAATGAAGATATGAGACATACAAAACTTTCCTCCTCGTCTGTCAGCTCCTCTGAGGATGACGGTGACCTCTGCTGTCTCTGAGCCGCTCCTAGGGTCAAAGAGAATTCTTTTACTGACCTCCCACCTTTGACTGCTTCCTGGAAAAATGAGGGGAAAAAAAACATGCATTCGAAATAAATTACTTTACATATCTGCCATGATTCACAACAGTTTAAGAAGTCTAGACAGCTAAAAAGTTTTTAAGAGTCATTAAAGTGTGCATTTATGAATAATGTAAACATAAATGGGTTTTCCAGGTCCTTTTAACTAAATATTTGTGTGAATAATATTTTAAACAGATATTCTAATATATACAGGATATTTTATGTATTAAACTATCAGAAACTATCAGAAAACTAATTCTCATCAAAAGCAGTCTGATCTGGGGCTTATTTGATGTTTGATTCATGGCGGGTTTCCTCTTATATCATACTCCGGGGTTCCTTTAAGCATTTGTGCATTATTTAACACTGCTGTGTGATCTGTAATGCTACATTTCTCCAAATCTGTTCTGATTAAGAAACAAACTCATCTACATCTTGGATGGCTTGAAAGCGAGAACATTTATATTTTTGGGTGAACTATTCCTTTAAACTCTCACCTTGGCTGTGTAGCTTGTGGGGATTGAAGTTCTTTTCTTGCCTGCATCCTCTCTGTCTTCTGATATGGTTGGCAAAGGTCTGCCTTTACCTTTTCTGTAAAAGTAAAAACACAGAAAGCCTTTACATTAATATACTGATGCATAACCACAGCTGCATACCAGAAATGCCTCTGAAACCCGATGATCTCATAGGACCACACTCTAGACTCTACCTTACTAGTGATTTTTCTCCTTTATTTGTTGTCTGATAGGTCTGAGAGTAACGCAATTTCGATTCTCTGTATGTATGTACTGTACATGTGGAAGAATTGACAATAAAGCAGACTTGACTTGATGTGGTTCCTGGTTCTCTTTGGATGAAGCTTTCTTATTCAATGCCTCGGAAACAGCTTTGCCTATTTTCTTAGCCTGAGTAACTGTGGTCTTATCAGTGTCCATTACACCAAGAGCAGGCTTCCCAGCTCATGGTTGACCCAACTTCTCTGGAGCAGACTCTTGGTTCTGTTCTGGTCCAGGACTGAGATCTTCTTCCAAAGCGGTGCTGTGAAGGGGGTTCCCTGCAAAAGACACCAAGAACCAAATAAAGTCACTTTCTGGACTTTATAGCCTATATAGAAGAGTTACTTTCAGGCTTTGTTTTCAAAAAGTGACGACCACTTGCTTTTTATGCCATAAATATAACAACTTTTATGTTTTTGCTTTTTCTTCCAAATGACAGTATTGCGGTTTACAGTATTATTACAGGATTGTCATACCATGAGGAGAAAACTGATCTCCTTGAAAGAAACTGGCTCTCTCAATGGATGAAATGTCCAGGGGCTGTGAAGACTCCACTGCATCATTACTGCTCTGCTTTGCGCTCTAAGAAATGAAAAACCTTTAAGTGCATATTACTGAATGTACAGTAGCTTCATGTACAGTGTATATTACACACACAAACTAATATATATACTATAACTTCAGTCTCAGGTCAATACTATACGTTTATCACATGTATCAAATTACACATATAATTTAATGCTTAATATTACTCCTATTATAAACAACAATAAAATATTATCCCATAATAAAAATATATTTGTTATCAAAATGACATGCTTTAGGAATTAAGTCAAAATATAAAAAGTATGATATAACAAACATATACAAATACGATGGGTGTCATTTTATTAAGTTATATTAAATACTATATTATATACTAAACAACAACAAAAAGAGATTTGTTATCACATAACATTAATATTGGTGATATTAATATGATGTTTCAGGAACAACTTATCAAAAAACAAAACATGTATAATATTTAATATGCCATCATTAATATTTCCTATTAAACCATCATAAAAACCAAAACAATTTCTTATAACTTATAAATAGTGGTGACATTAAAACTAAAGTTACATATTTCAATAATTAAAAGTAAAACAAAAATACAAATATAAATACGTATAAAATAATACATGTACAAAATTGCATGTCATATGAATGCTAGCTATATTTTATCTCATAAATAATAGTAACAACAAAATATTTGTTATTACCTAATATAAATGTTGGTGGAATTAATATTATGTTTCAGGAATTAACGTTACTTGATAAAATATAACGTCTGATAAGAAACATTAAACAGCTGACAACAATTAAACACTCACCTTCAGCTCGCGCAGAAGAGGTTTCAGAGTTCTCGTCATCCTACTCATCTTCGCATTAATTTAATTACATATTATGATAGATAAAATACTCACTTACAATAAAAAACAAAAACAACATCCTAGCGTTAATCACAAAGTTTAAAAAAAAAAATCCAGATTCTGACAGTAGCTAATAATAATTTTACCGCGAATGTTTGAACGCTTGAACTGTACCATTTCAGACACGGGGGAATTGATCAACTTTATGGTGTGCAATTTATTTTTTTAAAAGTAGAGAACAGATTTTACAATTAATTTGTATATATAACATAGCCTACTAAAATGAAATTAAGACAAGTATTTCACGTTCCACACATTATTTGTTTACACATAATGTGTATTTACACATAATGTGCAACAGTATTTGTTATTACCTAATATAAATGTTGGTGGAATTAATATTATGTTTCAGGAATTAACGTTACTTGATAAAATATAACGTCTGATAAGAAACATTAAACAGCTGACAACAATTAAACACTCACCTTCAGCTCGCGCAGAAGAGGTTTCAGAGTTCTCGTCATCCTACTCATCTTCGCATTAATTTACTTACATATAATGATAGATAAAATACTCACTTACAATAAAAAACAAAAACAACATCCTAGCGTTAATCATAAAGTTAAAAAAAAAATATCCAGAGTCTGACAGTAATCAGTGTTGCCAGATTGGATGGATGATTTCCAGCCCAAAAGCTCACAAAAACCCGCCCACTCCAACAAAAAACCGCCCAAAACTTTAACTAACAAAATAATGTGATACAACATGTCAGTCAAAGGTGTTAAGAGCCATTTTAACTCTTTAAAACTAAATAATAAATAATAACGTTAGATAAATTTCCCATGGATCAAATGGTGGCGAATACATTAAAGACAATTACCGAATATGATTAAAATAGGTTATGCAAGCAGTCACCGTCAAAA
Source organism: Carassius carassius (assembly GCF_963082965.1). Lineage (NCBI taxonomy): Eukaryota > Metazoa > Chordata > Actinopteri > Cypriniformes > Cyprinidae > Carassius > Carassius carassius. Next base: position 20,079,045 of record NC_081783.1, on the reverse strand, counting down.
CATTTGATTGATTTACAATTGATTTACCGATACCCTCGAAAAAACATATGCATAATTTTCAATGTCAACAGTCAGAATTTAAATGCATAAGTGTCCAATATAAGTGATAGGAAAAAGCAACGTAATTAGGTATTTCACACTTGTTTGTGCACACATATAACAGTCAAAACTGTGTTGTCATTCATTGATAAATACTGTATGAAAATTAACAACAACAATAATCGTCATCCGAATCCATGAGTTTATCACTGAGGTGGTATGTAAATTTATTTTCACAGCGGTCCACATGAGAAACAATACCGCCTAATAGGGGCTTTAGTCTTTTGTGAAGTTCATATTGTAGAACATTACATTTGCACAGTCAAAACTAAGAAGATATACCAATCTGTACTGTTTAAAAGATAAAAGACAAGATCGTTTAGATATAGATTAGATATAAATAGATTATGTTATAAATTAAATAATTTAACTGTGCACTATTTTAGGAGTTGCAGTAGGCTAATATTAGAGTCTTGGTGTCATCTTTCCCTCAACAGGTGTAATTCACGTTTTGAGTGTTAAAACACTCTCCCACTCTTTAACATGTAACATATATTTAGGCATTATGATCACTCATACAGTTCATACATTTAAAATTAGATCCGTTATTGCTCATGAATCATCACGTGTGTCTGTAGATCACTAGTGATTGGCTAAAAGTACGGCCGCGACGTCCACATCAGCATCAGCACCTCTGCACTGCAGTTTATAACAACGTGATGACTGTTCGGATGCAGTATATGCACACTTGAGCTTGTTTGTTAGCCAATTAGCCTATACAATTTATATTTTTGAAAACCGCCAAACTGACCCCAAACCAGCCCAAATTTTGTCCACCCGCCCAAGACAATTTTTACCCGCACAATCAAATTCAAAACCGCCCAATGGGCGGGAAGCCGCCCAATCTGGCAACACTGACAGTAATAATAATTTTACCGCGAATGTTTGAACGCTTGAACTGTACCATTTCAGACACGGGGGAATTGATTAACTTTATGGTGTGCAATTTATTTTTTTAAAAGTAGAGAACAGATTTTACAATTAATTTGTATATTTAACATACTAAAATGAAATTAAGACAAGTATTTCACGTTCCACACATTATTTGTTTAACAGAATAAAATATACTATTTATATTACCCCTACAATCGTCTAAGGAAGATTCCTTCCCTGTTTCGTGGAAAGCACACAAAGCGAAGCAACGCGAAGCAACGCGTCTTTCTCTTTCCGACTGCCCTCTGCTGTTCTGGTGCAGCACTTTATTATGTGTAAAACTGTAATCTACGATGTCTGTTTACAATCATCACAAATCTGTAGTTTGTGAATCTGAGTCCATTCTAATGTTCTCATTATTGTATTATTTTGTGCAAGCTAAAAATAAATAAATAAAACTTTCTCCTGTTGTGTATTATGGTCTATATACTGCAGTAAGTGATAAGGTTCAAACGCTACGCGAGTGGAAACACTAGAAGGCGATTCTTTCGTAACCACTTCCGGTCCATCCCTCTGTCAGTCTGAAGTGGAAACTAAAAAAGATAAAGAAGCTCTGAGTCGGTACCGCCTCACTGACCCAACCAGCCCCCGGACCACGACCAGAAGGTAGTTAATTACATACATTTAGCTCTACGAACTGCGCAGATTTATATAATCACAAACATAAACACTTTTAGTAAATAAATTCGCGGTGTAAACATCTGAACTTGTGCTGTCTCAGTATTAGCATTAGCTTCGCGTAGGAGGTTGTTCTTGTGACGCTAATAACAGATTAACACATTTAAGCAATTAAATCATAACATACAGGTCATTTATGTTTATTAAAGTGATAAAAAAAAATGATGAAAGTTATTGACTCTTAATTATTGCTGTTAGGATATTCTGTAGTCAAAAAGAGCAAAATAATGTAGTTTATATACAGAAAATGTTAAATATGCTTTGTGTATTTACACTTATATTGGTTCCACAGGAGGTTAGACTCATATATACATGATAAGTTACTGGTGTTTGATTTTGTCTATCCACTGTTTTTGGCAGTGTAGTGCTAGCGGTAGCCTGCTAGCTGTATCCAGCACACGTTATGATTAATAAAGGAATGTTATGGAAATGAAACATTTCATCTGCTCACATGACAGCAGATTTTAAACAAGGTGTATGTAGCATACATGCAGATGTCATATGTACGTATACAAACGAATCAAGCTTTCAAATACTCTGGAAAGAGATGATTCACATAAAGTCAGATCATATCAAGGACATTTCAGCCACACATGCTTAAAGTCCTTTATAACTGTTGTGTCATTCTTAAAAGCTACCTGTGTAAGTGTTTAATGAGTAGTGAAGTTTGGGCATCTGTCCAGCTGGCTGACCTCGTCCTGTCATCACTGTGAGGTCATGATCGGGCAGCGTTTTAGTCTGATATATGATGGTGGACAGTTTAAGTCTTATTATGATGGCAGCAGGTTATTTCATGACCTTCAGAAGTCCCTATAGTGTCTTCCCTCACCACCACATGTGCCGTTTTATTTTTGGAGAAGTCTTGCACATGAGTTGTAGTTGCATCCAGTCTGCTATTGGATTACTATGCATTATTCTCATGGCTTTTAAGCAATGTTTAGTTCTATAATTCAGCCTCAAGTCATTTCAGATCCATAAGACTGTCTTTCTTCCTGAAACACAGCAGGATATGTTTAGTAAAGTGACACTGCTCTTTCATGTATGGCAACAGCAAAAGCACACAGCAAACAGGGGCTGTCAAGCGCCAAAAAGCACAATAAAACACCTTATATGACAATATGTGCACTATATATCCAGACTCGTAAAGTAATTATAGATATGTTCTTTCAAAACCTTAATTCTACTGTATTTTCAAACTGAAGCATTTGATTACGACAGATTTGACAACATAAAAGCTTGCACAACATATCTTGTGTCTATGTTAAATACTTGCATTGAATAGAAAGATCAGCGTGAACATTTTTCAAAACGTCTCCTTTTGTCTTACACATGAATGAAATCACACAAATTTGGATTGACATGGGGGTGAGTAAATAAGTTTTGGGGAAAATTCAACAAATATATATCACCATACTTTCCTAGTTGATTAAATATGCAAATGAGGCATTATGTAATTAATTATGCACTAATTTGCATACATTTCCCGAACAGATATCTGAACATTGGATAAAGCCAGGATCAAAATCTAAAATTTGTTGACATAATTAGTTAATCAAGGATTCTTGATTTCTTTTTATTCCAATATATATAAAAAAAGAACATTATAAAAGCAAAATCAACTCAAATTTTACCAGTGCATAAACAAAAACAATGTTTTTTCTCATGTTTTTTTTACCTTTTGTTTTACCTTAACATCATTTATCATCATTTTTTTTATCTTACCATATTACAAACAATATAAAGGTTAAGTTTTAAGTTGATAAGTAGCCTGATGTCCTCCTGTCCTCTTTCTGTCTGGGTCACTTGATCTGCGGTTAGGTAACGTTTCTTATCTCAGCAGTAAATTCCGCAAAACGGTTTCAAAGATTAGGCTCTTACCTGAAACCACTGGCCAGTATAACACGTTTGGATTGGATCAGCTCTTCAAGATATGTTTTTTGACTGTTCTTATGCTTTATTTTCTCTTTCCTACAGCTTAAAATGCTATTGATGGGTGTTTACCTGGATCACTTCTGCTGACAGACCAGTCCAATGCTTAGTTTTCTATGGGGGTGGTTACTACTATGGACCCGGATACGGCCCGGCAAAGTAAAGGTGGCCACGCGCTAATAGAGGCCAATCTGGGCACTCGGGGAAAACACTATGTGTGCGGCTCGCTTGCTGCGTTCACCAACATCATCGTGACCTTTCCTATTCAGAAAGTGTTGTTCCGGCAGCAGCTTCATGGGGTGCGAGCGACCGAGGCCGTCCAGCAGTTGCAGAGGGAAGGGTTGAGACATCTCTACCGAGGGCTTCTGCCTCCACTACTGCAGAAGTCCACCACCGTGGCCATCATGTTTGGCCTGTATGAGGATTTTTCCAGATTGCTTTTGCGTCACACTCACAGAAGTGGTGCACCGGAGCTTGTTACACGGAGCGTCGCTGCTGCGCTGGCCGGGATGGCTGAGGCCGCCCTTACGCCATTTGAAAGGGTGCAAACGCTGCTTCAGGATCACAGGCACAACGGGCGTTTCAATAACACTGCCCACACCTTCCGGACTCTCCTGCAGGAATATGGTGTGAGAGAGTGCTACCGCGGGCTGGTCCCGGTTTTGTTGCGAAATGGGCCTAGTAATGTTCTGTTCTTTGGCTTGCGTGGGCCAATTAAGCAGCGGCTGCCTGATGCCCAAACCCGTATGGGTCACATGGCCAATGACTTTGTGTGTGGCGGGCTGCTGGGGGCGGCGCTGGGTATCATGTTCTACCCCCTGAATGTGGTCAAATCTCGAGCTCAGGCTCAAGTTGGGGGCGAGTTTGTTCCTTGCCATCAAGTGCTGATGACGGTGTGGCGGGAACGAGGCGGCAGCATCGTGCTGCTCTTCCGCGGAGCGACACTCAACTACCATCGATCTCTTCTGTCGTGGGGGATCATCAATGCAACCTACGAGCTTCTCCTGAAAGTTTTCTGAAGACTGGGGTGGATGATGGAGTGCACTTTGTCCGAAGCAAGCCAAATTTAGTTTTGTTTTTACCCCTTTAAAAGAGGTCTGGACACTGCCAGCTCCTTAACGTCTGCACTTAAAGGGATAGTTCACCCAAAAATTTATAATTGACTCCCCCCCCCATGTCATTTCAAACCTGTATGAAGATATTTTGAAGAATCTTAGTAATCGAATGGTTTTCTGTCTCATTGACTGCTATAGTATGGACAAAAAATACAATGGAAGTTAATGGGACTCAAAACTGTTCTTCTGAATATCTTCTTTTGTGTTCCACAGAAGAAAGTAAGTCAAGCAGGTTTGGAATGGTATGAGGGTGAGTAAATGAGTTTTAGTGAACTGTCGCTGTAACATGTAATGATCTGTAGAATTGTGGATGGAAAGTATACTTGTGCTGATAACTACATAAAGTCCATCCATATCACTTGGCTACTATAAGTGTTGTGAAATGTATGGCCACATGCAGTGGCTCTTGTATCAGTTAAGTAGTGGCTCTTTTACTCACTTTTGGGGGGTCTGTGGGACACGGATGGAGAAAGCACAGTGTTGTACTACTGACAGTACATTTCTACTTCTTTTCTGTTGTTTTGTTAAAAAAATCAGATGCACAAACTCTGGACTGGAGCATGACAAGCCAAGTGTCACTGTAAGTGTTACTTGCAGGTTGACCGAGGGTTCGTAAATTGGTGAGACTTGTGGACCACACAAAGCGAAAGATGTCTGTACAAGCCCATGGTGTTAGTATTTTTGCCAATCAGAAAAACTCCTGATGTATTCAAAGATGTGTAATCATTTTCATGAAATGCATAAATGTTTTTATGTAACCAGTGTTTTGTGACATGAATGACATTTTCAAATTGTTGTGGGTGGAAAGTAAACTAGTAATTCCTTTTATTGCATTTCGGGTGTCATTTTTTTTTTTGTACACATATTTGAAAGTAATTTTACAGATTTTATTATGTGTCATTGCACTGAATATTACCCAATTGCAGTTGCAATTGTATCAAGAAATCTGAGCATTAGAATTCGGAACCTTTCTGTCCTACTTTTGCATGTTTTTCTGAATGCAATTTTTCTTTCTCTTCAAGCCATTCAGCATCTACACACTTTAAAGCCCTGTACTTAACCGTGGCTGACATAATGGGCTCAATTGCACTTCCCTCCATTCTGCTCAGACAGAGTTAACCTCAAGGGGACAGAGGAAGACACGGAAACATCCCATCACATGGGGTGAAATGGCATTCAAGGACAGATGCTTTCAGAGCCGTGTGGCAGCACCATCTCAGGGCACCATGTGAGTGGCTTTTCCTTCTCTGAGCCGTAAGTAAATCCCAGGGATTGTTTTGGAAAAATGTCCTAAATGATTAGATGTTGATGGAGGCAGCTGACTGGACATTTTATTAAATTTAAAAACATTTTGATTCCTGCTTTTCATACAAATTGCAAGCAATTAAAAAAAACGATTTACATAAAGCAATTTTATATGTTTTCTTTAGTCAATTTAAGTAGTGCAAAATTGGCCTCTAGATTAACAGGGTTAATGATATATGGTTGCTTAGCTTGTTCTAGGTAAAAAAATAAAAAATGGTCAGAGTTATATTTAACAGCACAACGTGGGAAAATAGTATGACAGCAATGATATACATTTTGATTTTAAGATCAAATCAGGTTTTTCTGGCTGCTCCAGCTTGTGTGAATTCACAAGTAAACGAAAATGTGTTCTTTTAACTTTAAGGTGGGACTACAGTGGCCATAAAGTTTCGATTTCACCCACTAATGTTCATACAAATGGATCCTTTCAAGTGTAAAGCTACATGCTAAACAATTAGCATACTCTGTGGATTGGAAATAAATGCAATTTCTGTCCTCTCAACATGCAAGAGGATGAAACTGTCATGAGCATTTGCCAAAAAAAAGTGGTCCTGTATTACTATACACCACACGACACTACAAATATTTGCCTTCTGGCTGCTCTGATAGTGTGATATCACTACAGCGTGAACTGGCATTAAAAATGAATAAACCTTAGTAAAAAAAAAAAAGCCCTATGAACCATATAACAGCATGCAAAAAACAAAAACACTTTGCGCACTTTAGTACCCACATTGTAACACCCTCGCAGCTACTGAATAACATACTATAATAATAACTTTACCATCCTCAGAAAATGTGAAAATCTAGTTTGTTTAATATTTTTGTAATAAAAGCATCACTTTGAGGGATAGTTCACCCAAGAATGAAAATTCCATCATTTACTTATCCTCAAGTCATTTCAAATCTGTATGACTGTTTCTTCTGCAGAACACAAAGGAAGATATTGTGAATGTTGGTAAACAGTTGATGGTCCACATTGACTTTATATGGACAAAAAAATACAATGGAACTCAATGGGAACTGAACCTGTTTGATTATCAACAAATGACATGAGGGTGAGTAAATGATGGAATATTTATTTTTTGGTGAACTATGTTTTAATTGAGTGTTAAATGACCTAACGCACAGAGTTTCCTATGACATTTAAAATTAAAAAGAGAAAAGGCTACAAAAACATCTTTCAGAGTTACTACAGATAAAAATGTAGTCACTCCCTCTGTTGAAAAGCCACAGATTATAGTGAGCGTGTCTTCCAGCAAACAGCTCCAGCACAATCCCATCATTCCCTCTGTTTGAACTGTGAAAGATTTCGGTTTGAGTTTAATCACAGGCCTAATCTGTAATCTCCTGCGAATTAAAAAACAAATACAGTTTGACTGACAATTTAGTGCTTTAGTAGGCTAAACTAGAAATTAGACTGTTAGAAAAGACAAAACATTGTAAATTGACAGATATCCCAGATTTTGAGAATAGCCCAAAAATATCTAAAGCAAATCTCACAAAATCTGTCAAGAACATGTCCAGGTCATATTTCAACCCCAAATTATATTTTGCCTAAAGGAAAACGATAAAGCCACACAACACAAAAACTGCATTAGTTCCATAACATTTGTCATTTGAAATCAAACCTTTATTATCATGAACACAGTAGAGGGGATGCAAAACATACTCTCCATTGTATCTTCTCATTTCATTCAGGTGTTTGCCTCAATATTCACGTAAAGCCACATTTAAGAATTTATTTTGTGCACTTTTAAACACAATAATCTGCATACAACATGTCTCAATACATAAGGTCTTTACGAGCAGTTTTTTTGCTTCATAGTTGGTACAAATGCAATGGCAGTTCCTTTAAGTCTTTGTCATTTTTAGATCCTTCATTTGACAGGAAGATTTTAATACAGAAATATGTTTGCTCTCTGATAGTACGATATGAAAATTGTTCCTGTGAAAAGACTGAATAAGATACAGATATTTGTCTCTTTCCTTCTCATGACTGTCCTCTTGATGCAAACTATCTTTCTGACTTAACCACGATCTGGCAGTGTGTTTATTGGGAGGGATGTGTCCAATATGGGTGATATTCTTGCCATCTGGAAGCACTTCTCTAAAGTCAAGTTACTTAGAACTGAACAAGGCTGATGTCATAAATTTGTCATGTAATCTGGGCAATTAATTTTTTTTTTATGTATTCTGGGTGCAAGTTGCCTTTTGAAACATTTTCTAAAAACAGCCAGTGAGAATTTTCATCCTTGGCTGTAATACCACAAAATACTGGTCTGAGATCAGCAACAAAGGCCAAATGAATCACCAGGACTCAATTACTCAGAAGTTCCAAGTGTAGTCTTTGATAATCTCCTAAATCATATTTTTGTGAATATGACAGCCAAATCCAAAATTGGAATTCTTAGATCAGAAACACTCTATGCAAGTAAAGAAATCCAGATTTGAAGGCTTGAACGATGCATTTCAATTGTGCAGTTCCAAACAAACTCTCAAGAAGGCAACAGGCACTGCGTTATGTATTCCACAATGCTGGTTTCACTAGAAGCATTTGCGTCCACATACTTGCATGGAGTATGTTTCTGGCATTACTCAAAGATAATTTACACTGATTATTTGATTTATACTTAATATGGTGCAGTTCACCACTTACAAAAGAGGAAGAAAGAATATTTCCAACTGAACCTTTTGTTTGAATAAACAGTAGGCAAAATAAATATATGGTGCATTCGCAAAATAATGCAGTCCAACAAATTTCACAACAATCTTCCAAGATAAAATATAAGGCCTAGGCTTGTCAGGGATGTGCTCTAAAGCAAGATATTAGTGGTTCATAACAAATAGAAAATTCTGCATGTATTAATATGTATAAAATGTAAGAAAATTTGGGTATAAATTGTGATGCTTGCATAGTCGAAAATTACAGATGAGTGACAAATTGTGTGGTTTGGCTATCATTGGGATCAGTTTTACAGGGTGCTACAGTAACGTGGTGACATCGTTGTTGTGTAAACATGCCCCAATTGTGCTATTATGTTTTTGGACCAGACCGATCTCTGTGGTTAACAGTCAGCTGATACGCCAATATAAAAACTAACATCAAAAGCCAAACTTGACACGCCAACATACAGGTAAAAAAAAAGCCAAACTGCCGCACTTCTATTGCCATCAACTCTCATTCTACAGCTGGAAAGTTATCATAGACAAAATTAAATGAGAATCCTTTGGATAGTCCGGTGAAAAATTACTGCATAAGTTTTTGAGCTTCTTAGTCCCAGCATCTATTGTTAGGGGTTAGTGGAGTGTCTGTTCACTTTGTTCCTTCAATCTGTTAGAGCAGCATGACTAAACTAAACATGAAAACAGGTGAAATTTCATAACACTTTATCTCAGTTATTAGAGCAAGAGGTAGGGATTCACATTTACCCAAAAAAACTAAATGCAGGTATAGTAGGTTAGAAACCACGGTGCGCATATACTGTATGCACAAAAAATAAATACATACTACAGACTATATATACATTGGGAATTAAAGAACCTTTAGAAAATAGCTACTGTATGTCTGAATGCATAATTCCAGTACGTTTATAGGGAGACTTGGCAAGACAAACCGGTTAAGACATAACAGTTCTGACATGTTAGGATGCTAACTGTGTGTACGTTCACGGCACTTACTATTATTCTTGTGTGCCAGCACACAATCAGTTTTTAGATGCCAGAAAGTCATAGCTACTTTAAGTACAATTCTATGCTCGCACTCTACAATCCCTTAAGAGGGTGCCGGAAGGAAAAATTCAAAAGTTCAGAGGTACATTTCCATTGTCTATGTCTGGTGTCCGTGTCCGAAACAGCTGTGTTAGTGAGAAGACGGTTGAAATGAGAACAGTACACTGCTTGGCTAAGAGCCTGACACCTTCGCCCTCTCTCGTCGTCTCTACAGCACCTACAAATTCCTTATACAGGTCCACAATCTCTTCAAGCTTCCTCAGGGCCTCATCTGCATCAATATCCCCATGACAGCCTCCGCAGTCCGAACAAGGAACTCGCATGCAGGTTGATGTAAGTTGCACTAGAGCTCCAAAGCTGTTTCCTAGGGACAGAAGAGCATCGTCAGGTGCCCATCCAACCCGTGTGGCTCTCTGACATCCTGACGCCAATTTCCGTGCCTCCGCCTGAACCAGGCATCTCTCGGTCTCTGAAAACAAATTCCCATTTACATTGCCATTTTCGCATTCCCCCTTGTGGGATGGAGGGTATACTGCAGAAGGCCCTTTTTTCAAAACCATAAGTAGTTCATCAATATCTCGCTGCAAACAAGCATAGCCATCTTTAAGCCCTGCACCTTTCTGACCAGTAACATAACGGTGGCCTTGCAAAAAATTTAGCGGATTATTCATTGGTCTAAAGTCTAGATGCAGAGATTCCAGAGCTCTGGGAGGGACCAGGAGTGGACTGAGTTCTGATGAGGAAGATAGGGGACGAGGGGAATCTCTGAGTAGGGAGAGAACATTTGGTGAGGGACCAGAGAGGGTTGCAGGGGAGGGAACCGGGGTGGGTTGTGGTGGTTTACTTATGCGGTTTCGACGGGAAAACTCGTAAACAGTCAGATTATCATCAAAGCTGCAGTTGTCCTCTGTATCTCCACTGAAACAGTTAGCATAGACTGTGTGGCAGCCACATGCATCACGATGGGAAGGACTTGATGAGGATAGAGAGGACGCATTGTCAAGTTGAATCTCTGAAGGGTAACCTTTGTGTGACTGAGGCTGTTTGGACTTGCAGGTCCCAAAATGCCTGTGCAACTCGGTAGCTTCTGTGGAAGATTTCTGCCTCAGGTCAGGATGGTTTGACAATGTTGGAGGTTTCCCGTTAGTGTCTTTAACAGGAGTTGAGGTCACTTCCTCAGGTCCATCTTTTAGCTTCACAATGACTACTTCAGCATCTTTCTCTTTCCAGTCAATCAAAGATGGCACTGAAGTGGCCTTGGGAGATACCTTCTTGGAATCATGATTCACACCTGTTGCAATGGTTGCTATATTGCCAGTTGATGAAATAGTGTTGCTGAGTGCTACCGTCCCCAAGATCTCTTGGGAGCGGGTTAGGTACCAGGGCATATCTTGAATTTTTCCCCGCAAGGCTGTGGCAGACAGACGTCCCGATAAGCCTGTCCTGCTGGGGAAGCTAGTCCCAGTTTGATCTTCAGGAACAATATTTATAGAGTGAACTGATGGAGAAGGTAAGGGAGATGGAGATGGGGTAGGAGTGGTTGAAGCACTTGTAGGTTTGACTGTAGAGCTTTCAGCCTTTAGTTCAGTTCTTAAGTTCTCGTGGCTTAAAGAAATACCCTTACTTAGTGTAGAGAGTGAGGAGGTACTGGTACCATTTCTCTGAGACCAGGGGTGTAGAGAAAGACCATTGGGGGGAACTTTTGTCTTTTCCTCAGGCTTTTGTGACTGAGCATCAACTGCCTTCAAGGATGTTTGTAAACCATTGAATGATGGCTTGGGAGGTATTGGGGGCTTTGTGTTCCTCTGGGGAACTTTATTTTCTGACTTTCTGATTTTAAGAGCGTTTGATGACTGTTGTTGTAAAGGACTCTTGCTGTCTGATGTTTTTTTCCCAAAATCAGTTGTTCTGTTGGCATTTGTTGGCTCTTTCTGATTTGGCTTGATATCTTGACTATCAGGTCTCCCAAGATCCAGATTATTTGGAGTAGTCTCTTTATCTAGACTGTCTGAAACCTGGTCAGTTATTCCATTTTGTGATCTCGGACCATTTTGAACAGACACTGGGTCTACTAAGGTTTGCTGGGGAAAGGTAGCTTGGCGTACAGCTGTTATTAATGAGGAAGACAATGGTGGTCCAGGCCCTTTGACTGGTTTAAACTCCATGGTGTCTGGCTCCATCTCTAGAAGCTGCGATGATAGTTGTGAATTTCGACCAGGGATGTCTCCATTGCAGTGCTGGGCTTTCTGTCCGGTGGAGTGGTCAGTAGAGAAAGATTTAGGTTCCACAGGTGTAAGTTTAGGGAGAAAAGTCACTGGAGGCTGATGGACCTCCAATTCAGGGTTTTTAGTCTCAGCGATTGCAGGGGTCAAATGGTTGACAAGAGAAGGTCTCTTTTTGAGGGTCTCTGGTGTGGTGCTGTCCTTCTCTTTGCTGTCTTTGGATTCTGGTGCTTTCTTCTTGTCCTCACTAACCTTAATGTCACTAAAAGATGGTTGTTTGTTCTCAGAATCTGAGCTTTTCTCTGCAAAAGAGTAAGAGGTAAGAGAGATGTGTACATATGCTGAAAAAAATCAAAAACATTTGAAAATAATATTCCAGGTTCAAAACGTTACATGCAACAGTGTTTGTTTTTAAATATTTATTTTTGGCTTTTTTTTCCTTTTATTAGGATAGGACCGTATATACTGATAAATTTACATTTCTGCTTTTAAACCCTCAAAGTGCACAGCCATGTTTGCTTTATTTCAAGTGCTTTACTGTAATAGTAATTGTAGCTAGTTTTTTGGGGGTCCTGTCGAAAAAAGTTTCTCTGGTAATGGGACTTTATGCTATTAATGTTTTCGATAGAGCTTAACTTTTATTGAACCTGGAACTTTCTTTTACGGAATGCACAAATGTTTTGTGGTAAAAATAGATGGTTCACTGACCTGTGAGGCCTTGCTCTGTGATGGGAGGGGTAAATCGATCTTGGGCATCAAAAAATTCATCCTCAGAATCTGAAAAACTGTCTCTTGTGTCCTTTGCTTTTTTAGGAACATTTGAGGACATAGCTCTCATCAGCACAGATTGTGCTATTAACTTTGAAGATGGCCCCTGTTGTTTAGTTTCATTTATCTTTTTCTTTGGGAAGCTTTTTCCCTCTTGTCTACATTCTGTATGGTTGTGAATCCGGGTGAAGAGTGCCTGAAAGTTCGCTCCTGCTAATTTAGCATTTATGCTGTTAGGGGTACAAGAGGTTAGAACAGCCTCAAATTCTGCTGACATGGCAGAGATCCGACCGTCTTTTCCACTGTCTCCTCCTCCATCATCCTCACTCAAAGCATCGTCGTTGGCCACAGGTGGGCTTGGCAAGCTGTCAGACATTTGAGAGAGCTCAGAAAAGCACAGAACTGAGTGATTATTGTAGGTCAGGTCCGAAGGTCGTCTGAGTTTGTTTGAACTGCCGCTCTTATCCAAAAGTTCTGGCACCTCCAGGAGGTAAGGGTGGTGGACATCCAGACTCGAGGCACCAGAACTTGGTTTCTCTTCCAGAGACACATCCAAATGGCCAAGCCCACCAATGGCTGTCTTAATACTCTCCTCCAGTGCATTTAGTGAGTTACTAGACAAACTGGAGAAGCTGCTATTTACTCGAGGGTCCGTGTACCAACCTGTCTCCAAAAGGGAATCCATTATCATGGCATAATCCTCATCTCCAACAGATTCTCCCTTGCTCACCTCATCTCCTTCGTCTTCTAAAAAGGGATGCGTTACAATCACTCTAACCTTTTCTGCCTCTGCTTCACTTTTCCCCTCAGCTTCCTCTCCTTCTTCTGTGCCATCATTTGTATGAGTAGACATAGTGTCCTCTGACAGGGTGTCTAGCAGTCCCTCCATGGCATAGTCATCCTCTGAACTGTCTTCTGATTCGCTCCCACACCGATAAACATACCCTGCACAAAACACATTAAACATAACTTATGTAGCATTTAGTATAATATAATGTACAAGTGACTTATTTCATAAGTGATTTAATGCACTTAAAAATGCAACTAATAACAAATCTTACAAAAAGGCATTTTATAAAATCTCAACACAACATACATTGTAACAGAGTAATCAATATGTCCCATAGTAGTACCGTGATATTCTTGGAAGAACTATGTATACACCAAGGTACATAATTTTCAGTATATTTCAAAGTACCATAGTCTGGCACGATCACTGTACAATGGTACCACCATAGTACTTTTTAATGCTTTTGCAATGTGCAAAATTTTGTCTCTTGGTTTCTATTTTTGCGGCATTGTGCTGTGTAGCAAATTGTGGGCTGCCTAGTCTTCCGATCAGTGTTATTTTAGTATTGTATATGTAGTAGTATTGTTTTTTTGTTTTTTTTTATTATCTATTTTCAGCTTCCAACAAATTTCAAATTCCATTTAAGTTTGTTGCCAAGGCAACATTTCTGAAAGTTTTTTTCAGTTTAAGTTTTTCATCTAATATTTATAATATTTTGGGGAAGTTGTGGGCTAGTGGTTAGAGAGTATGACTCCTAACCCTAAGGTTGTGGGTTCGAGTCTCGGGCCGGCAATACCACGACTTAGGTGCCCTTGAGCAAGGCACCAAACCCCAAACAGCTCCCTGACAGGTAACTCTAGTGTGACAAGTAACATGTGCTGAGGGTGTGCTAGTGATAAGATCATGTCAGCAATGTGGTCATTCTTGATTGCTTACCTATGCCTGAATGGTGATAGATTCATTTGGTGTTGTTTCCAAACAAAAGAAAATATATCGGCTATCGGCCACTATGTGGTGAAATATATCGGGATGTCCAACATCAGCAAAAATCCATCCCGTATTTATAGTTTATTTTATTACTGCTTTATTTAATATAACAAAAATTATTTTTTACAAATTTAGTTAATAACAACACTTTTCCCTACACAGAGCAACATCAATCACTTGTAGTGTGGGCAGGGTGTTAGGAGAAAAAAAGTTGTTATGCCAAATATGTAATAACACAACCTTCCCTAATCTCCTACCTTCTTCTGCCGGAATGCGTCGCATTTTAGGTCTGGGTCCCCAGCGAAACACATTGATATTGGGGTCAACCAGCAGTTTGCAGTATCCAGCCAGGAGGCAGGCCAGATCTTTAGCTGCTACCGATTCCATTAACAGGGCTATTGGCTGGAAGTTGCAGGATAAAGAGATTGTCAGATGAAGAGAGAAAGAGAAGAAGAGAGAGAAAAAACATATTTCCTTGCCTGGGTGTTTATCCACACCTTGGTGTCCCAAAGGTACAGTTTCAGCAGTGTTTATTTTAATCTGTTGGTAGACGTGTACACACCTGGATGTCCTGCAGGTAAATCTTGAGCATGCTGACTCTGTCGGACTCTGAGAGCACCTCTATTCGGGTGATGTAGTGGAAGTCTATGATGGTGGAGATCATGTTGAGCTGGTGGTTTAGTATTTGGCTGATCCCATATCTCGCTCCCACCAGCAAACTCACCAGTGACTCCCTGTCCTGCAACTGTAACACACACATGTCCTTCAATCTGACTCAGTCTTACCAGGGAAATACATAAACATAAAAAGAATATAAGCAGGATTTTTAAAATGGTCCCATGTGAATCTTATGAGTCAGTTCTTTATAATGAATTGGTCTCTGGCTTTACGTCATTTCAAGGTTTATTTTTATGCCACTGCAAGAGATACTGCTATTTTATCCAAATCTCTCACTCCCTAAAACAGCCATCTTATATAACATGCTTAAATTCATAACCTTAAAAACAAGATATGATTTTTTTTAAAATCCAGCAGAACATTATCTAGAAAAAACAAATGGTTGCCGCCAGACAAGAGAGGAAAATAAACGAAACCATATCTGTGTCCTGCAGATTTTGTTTGTTATTTGTGATGAACGTGGCAGATGGACACAACTCTCTCACCAGCATGGTGGCATTGTAGCTTCTCCCACTGTATGAAATCAGCTCCGCCATCTGAGTCAGATAAGCCAACCGGGCCTGAGACACAGAAATCACCTGAAAAAGTGAGAGAGAGGGAAATGGAAAAGATAAACAAATAGATTTTCATTATGATTGAAGTAACAAAAACAAGAACAGGACAAAGAAATGTGGTCTGACAACTTCTGCAGTGCATAATAGGTTTAAAGTGCACTGTATGCATATTCGTGTCTGGTATAGAAAACACAGTTCTCAACTACTTTTGGTAAAATGTGCAGGATATCATCAGAGCACAAAACATGGAATATTGCATCCCACATTTACAGTGTGACAGATGAACCAGCAGTAATAGAGCACAACAGTTTTTCACCTCAAGGGAAAAGTCCAACCATTTTCACCACAGGAAAACTGATTTTCAATGATAACTTATAAACCTTTATAGACAGATCTGTTGTGAGCTCCGAGGTTGTTGTGATGAGCAAAAAAATGGTCTGCATGATGCAGCCCAACTGAAAGGGATACTACACCCCAAAATATATATATTTTTGTCATTAATCACTTACCCCCATGTTGTTCCAAATCCATAAAAGCTTAGTTCCTCTTCGGAACATAATTTAAGATATTTTGGATGAAAACCAGGAGGCTTGTGACTGTTCCATAAACTGCTAAGTAAATAACACTTTCAATGTCCAGAAAAGTATGAAAGACATCATCAGAATAGTCCATCTGCACATCAGTGATTCAACCGTAACATTATGAAGCGACGCGAATACTTTTTGTACGCGAATAAAACAAAAACAATAACTTTATTCAACAATTTGTCTCCTCTGTGTCTCTACACATCACCGTAGCGCCATTTTGGGGAACATGAGCTGAATGCAGCAAGCTTATGCTCTTCTTAAAATATCTTAAATTGTGTTTCGAAGATGAACAAAGCTTTTACGGGTTTGGAACGACATGGGGGTAAGTGATTAATGACAACATTTTCATTTCTGGGGTGGAGTATCCCTTGAAGTAATAGAGTTTCCCTAAACAAATCAAAATACAAAGAGATCACCTATAAACTAGTATTAATTGAATTAATATTTTAAATATTTTAAAATATATAACTTTCTGTTTATAGGGAGATTTTAAAATCGCTTTCTGAAAAACGACACACACCTTCTGATGTGGTTCTAGCAGTGACTGGATCTTCTTCATGTGGTAGTTGAGAGCTTTCCTTAGGTCTTTCTCTCTCATGTTCCTCAGCAGAGTGGGAGAGATGAAGCTCTCTAAACCAAACTCCTTGCTGACACAGACACGCACATTTATTAAATGACTGTTTTCTAATGTAGCATGAGTATTTTTGAGTGTAGGTGTGCGCTCTTACACAACGCTCTTAACAGATGCTCTCGTCATCTGGCCACAGCTTGCCAGTTTCTCGTGCATGTACAAAGCAGCTAATCTCAGCGCTGTGTTACATTTCATCTCTACAGCATAGCGTTCCTGTAACACATCTCCCACACTCTACACACACATACACACCAGGGTTATATCAGTTAACTAAAACTAAAACCATAAAACATTTTCCTTACTTAAAAAATGAAATGAACATTAACTGAAATTAAACAAATAAAAATATTTCAGCTATTTGCCAAAGCAATATTTCTTGAAATTACTTGATTACTAAAATAACTGAAACTGAAATAATTTATAAATTATAAAATTAACATGAAAATGCAATATCAAAACAAAAACCGATTCATAATACTGATAAGCTGTAATAGTACCTTACTTGCTGTTACTTAATAACACTGATTACACTTTAAAGCTTTGTTTTATTTCTACACGCTTTATTTTTAGTGGTATATAATTCAATTGTGGCACCTGCTGAAAGAGGTACTCAAAGGCCACAGGATCATCCTGCAGGAGGTCAGCTGGGTCTCTTGGAATGAAGCAGACTCTGAACAGACACCTGTAGTCATGTGAATCCTTCTTCTGTACCACCTGAAAGAGCAGCACTTTATTACAAACTCCAGTCGTGTCTGTAGTGAATTGGCTGATTGAAATGAACTGTCCACATTAATCAATACACAAATATGAATCGGACTTCCCAGTGCTACCTGAGAGAAAGAGCCATTTTAGGTGTGCATTGTGTTTGATCAATGCTAACTTGTGCACAATATAGTGTCATGGTACATTTGACTATTTGTCCTGCTACGGTTATTGTTGGTAAAGTTGCTTCTTAATGCTTAGCATTATTCTGAATGTAGCTGAGCTACTGTTACTAACTTGAAAATCTATATAAAGAAGTTAAAAGCATTGCTACTTTTCGTTAGCTAGTGTGTTACCTTTTGTATGAGCTCCTCCTCATGCAGCAGCAGTAGTTTGGTGATGTTATATTGCTGTTCCAGCACCAGTGCGAAATGCTCAATACATCGAATGGACAGCTTGTCTTTCAGAGTCAACACGATATCCTGCACACAGAGACAACTTTACTACACTCTCAAAAATAAAGCTTTCAGAATAGGGTTTGAGCAGCAATGCCATAGAAGAGGTTCAAAAGAGAGCCTTTCAGTTAAACAAGTTAAAAACAGTTTAATGATCCAAAGAACCCTTTCCACTGTAAAGAGCTTTCTGTGTAATGGAAAGGTTTCATGGATCTTAAATCACAGATACTAATAATGAAGCTTTATTTTGTAGTGTATACATCCACGCAAAGTCATTTTGGATTTCAGAAGTTAATGAAACAAAGATAGATGTCTTATAAAATAAAGAAAAAAGGGGTCTTTTTAGGTTAATATCTATATATATATATATATTCATCTTTTCACAAAAATAAATGTAGGATCAAGCAATAACTGATAGATTTCCTGCAGTATCACTAGACCCCACAGTACTGAAGTTAAAGCCAAAGTTGATATAGAGTATAGAAAAGAAAAACAGCAATCTAAAACCTTGACAGTGGTGGTCTTGTGAAATTTGAAGGCTTTGGTCTGGCCGTTCTCCAGGTACACCTTCAAAACGTTGGGCAGGAAGAGAAGAGAGTTTCCCTGGAAGCAGTCAATGAAACATGGATGAAAACAAATATACCAACAACAAATCTATTAGCATGCAATTCTGCTTGTGTTCATGGCTAGATAGTACATAGTGCACATGGCTTTACCTGAGTGTGTCCGTTGACGACCACCTCTTCTGCAAAGCGCACTTTAACGGGGTTTCTTCTCAGGCGAGCTCTCTTCTCTGCTGTTATGAATGAAGACTTAGGATTCTGAAGGCAAAAAAACAAACATTTCTTTATATTCTGAGCTGGACAATGACATTATGGTGATCTTTAGGATTGCCTTATGGCTGAAATTTAAAGGGATAGTTCACCCAAAAATGAAAATTCTGTCATTAATTACTCACCCTCGTGCCGTTCCAAACCCGTAAGACCTTCGTTCAGCATTCAAGACCCAGAAACATTGTTAAAATAGTCCATGTGACATCAGTGGTTCAACCATAATTTTACGAAGCTACAATAATACAGTTGTGTGCAAAGAAAATAAAAATACGACTGTAGTCAACATTTTCTTCTCTTTCATGTCAGTCTTCGATGTGCATTCACAAGAGTACCAGGATGCAAGCATGTGGTGCTGCTGATGCAGGAGCCAGGAAGACTGACACAGAAGAGAAGAAATTGTTTAAGAAATTTTAGTTTTCTTTGCACATAAAAAGTATTCTCACAGCTTAAAATTAATGTTGAACCACTGATGTCACATGGACTATTTTTAATGTCCTTACTACCTTTCTGGGCCTTGAAGGTGTCAGCATGGTTGCTGGTTATGGGGGATCAGAGAGCTCTCGGATTTCATCTAAAATATTTTTATTTGTGTTCTTAAGATTAATAAAGTGTAACGGGAGGAGCCAATGACAGACACAGTGGGTGTGGCGTCAGGCCTCAGAGAGGCTTTTATTAACAGAAAATAAAGTAAAAGAGGGGACAAAAGTGACCAAAGGGGGAGACTGTCCAAAAAAAACAGGGGCTCTGGTGTCCTCGTCGTGCAGCAGGGTTCGTGTGGGTCGGCCAGTGTTCATGGAGGAAGGGTCCAGGTAAGGGGTGGAGACTGGCGGCCGCACGCGCTCCCCTCTCCGGTCCGGGACAAGAGGGGCGGCGGCGGCTTCTTCCGTTGGCCGTGTAAACGGGTGCGGTTCTCGATCCTGATCACGGGTCCGGCAGCTCACGTCTCTGGTGGGAATCCCTCAACGCCCCCTTCCTGGACCCACGAGGACACCAGTGTGCATGCACAGGGATGAGACCGGTCTCTCGAGGAGAGGCGCGTTGGGCTCTTAAACAGCGGCGGTGATGAGGCTCCATTTACATCAGGTGTGCCCCATCACACGCTGCCAGTGCCCCTCCTCTCTCACACACCCACTCCTGTCGGGAGCCTGGTGAAGGGCAGCGATTTAGAACGGGGTGCTGATGATAATCAGGGAGGCGCCAGCTGACTCCTCACAAATGGTCTTATAGGTTTGGAACAACATGAGGGTGATTAATTAATGACAGAATTTTCCTTTTTGGGTGAACTAACCCTCTCAGAAGTTTCATAACTAAAGATTTTTGTTTATCACTGTGAAGCTGCTATATAAAAAATGTGACTCAAATAGACTTGTACTGGTGAAAGAAAATCTGTGGAAAATCAAGAACCATTAATATAAAAACCCCATCGTTTTCAACTGGAAAAGAAAACCAGATTTGATTAAAAACTAATTCTTTATTCCCAACCCTACCACTATCTGACTCAACATCAACAAATTGCAAGAAGACTCTTAAGTACACACCGCCATATTTCTGAGGATTGTCATGGTTACAGATTCCTGGCAATCCCTGATGGCAGAGCACAAAACATGAAAAAAGGGCATTGTTAACAAATCAAGTGGGGCAATATCAATTTAGTAAAGTTATTTTAGCTGTGTCCCTTTATTCTGTGCAGTCACCTAATCATCTGCTCCGCGTTTTCAGGCGAAATATCTTCTATGGCTTTATAGTTCAGTTTTAGGATCTGATCTCCAGGAAAAAGCTGACCGTCTGCTGGGCCTCCTATAGATAAACACACACACACATATATGCAACTATTAAAATGCAACTCTAGTTTCATGCATGCTGAACAGTACCTTCAGTGTAAGTCAGTGTCTGCTTTATATTCTAACAGGCAAAAAGTCTGATCACTGATAAAATGAAGAACAGCCACATGATTTAAGTTATGTGCCAGCTTACTATTTGATTTAGGGGTTTGTTTAAATCACTAACCCTATAAATGAGTAAAAGTTACAGTTACAGCCATGCGATTGTGAAAGTTGCATTTTTAATTCATTATTCATGTCCCATCTGCTGCTTCTGTGGATTGAGTGTCTGAGTCTGTTTGTCTATGCACTGCTCTGTTCTGCCATTTACGTACACTCATTTGTCTTTGAGCCAAACTATACACACACACACACACACACACTCACACACAATATGCCCCAACAACATCCCCTTAGTCCCTGATTGCTCTCTGCCTTGCCAGAACCAACCACCAATGCCTGGCAGATCTCGCTCTCTTCTTCCCCTTTCACATAATTATGTGCTGCAGGGCTGTGAGGTTCTCCCTCCGGTCTTTTATCAGCTGTTTCTGCTGCAAAAATAGAGAAGTCAGCACTGCAGAATGACTGTGTGTGTGTGTAAGAATGCACACATAATAGCTTTGTTGCACGATCCAGTGTGCTGCTGTACACAGCTGCCTTCTAAGGCGACTAGAATGAAACCTTATAAGTGGCTGATTTAGATATGGAACGCTCTGCAAAAGCGGGAAACATTCATTCAGGGATTTATCGCTTGTGATTCATGAGCAGACTCGCTAGAGGACATTAAAAACGATTTCCGCAGAGTCTGTGTAACTAGAGCAACGTTGTTGACATGCAATCTCACGCAATCTTGCCTTCCTATGTTCTTGTATTGTTATTTTTTTATTCTTTATTATGTTAATCTCCTAATGTGAAGACAGTTATTTGTACAAATCTGGTACGCCATTGATTCAACGAATGACAGCATCAACTCACAACTGATTCAGACAGAGCTTGATGTTGGCGTGTTGCTAAGAAAAAAATTCTGTACCGTAATATAAAAGTTTATAGGGTTGCTGATATTACTTGCTACTAAAACAGTTCAGGTCTTTGTATTGAACTTGGAATCAGTTATAAACTGGAATCTTAGGAAAGCTTCGATCTTGCCAACTTGATTATTGTGACTTCATTTCCAAAACAGTAATGACTTCAGTTAAAGGTAAAAAAAACCTACATACATTTCTGCTAAATATGACAATTTATTATACATTTTGTTAACTGGTGCTCTCTATTTGTTCTTATTCTATTTGCAATATTTTATATAAGAATATAAAGGTATTTATGTAGTATTTTTAGTCAGTACAATGTATCTTTCAATTAATATGTATATTCAGCAAGATGCATTAAATTAATGCAGTAATATTTTTATATTGTCATAGTTTCATCTAAAAAAAAATTCCACACAAAAATATGAAGCAGCACAACTGTTTCAACATTAATATTAAAAAGAATGTTTCTTGAGGAGCAAATCAGTATATTAGAATGATTTTTTTTAAGGATCATGTGAGACTGGTGTGATGATGATGAAAATTCAGCTAAAAAAATTAGCTTGTGTCAGTGTGTGTTTTTGTGTGAGAGACAGATATTGAGTGTGAAGGAGCTTGTGCACCTGCATCATAATGAATTAAATAAATGCCAGAGGAGCAGGTGGCCTCCTCACACACACCAGCTCAAGTGTCATGTCCTTTCTCACAGTTTCACCATCTCTGTCAAAGCAGCACAGAGGGTGGAAATTCAGTCTGATGCAGAGATTTCTAGACACAAGCATCCAGAGGAGAAGCTTATAAATCAGAGTACTTTTCTCAGGATAAACATCTGAGAAGCAGGACGGTGCTTTCAGACGTCTCCATTTAATCTTACTGGTGTCTCTGAGAAATATAAGAGATCTTAACAGGGTGTTGTTATTTTCCTCTGGACACATTTTCTCGAGCACAGCCAGGAGAGTATCCAAACCCGGCTTAATTTAGATCATCTGTGTTCTTAAATCTGTGTTTAAAAACAACCTGCTCTAGCGCATCCCCTAAGCCAAACTCCATGTGAAGTGTGTGTGTGTGTGTGTGTGTACCTGGAGTGACGTCCCTGACCAGCAGGGGGTGCTGTGACGAGAGAGTGAACCCATGGGAGTCCAGGACAGCATCTCTGATCACCTCCACTGTCACCTTCACAGGGAAGTTCTGCTGGCCCGAATCCCCAGAGCGCGACCTCCTGCCTCCTAAAATACGCTCCCTTTCAGAGACAGAGCAAGCACAGAATCAAACTTTTGATCAATTTAATGCCGCCTTGATGAATAAACGTATTAAAAATCTTACTGATCCCAAACTTTTGAACAGTAGTGTACATTTTATTTTTGAATATTTATATTTTGCATTATAAAATGGATATTTCAGGTCCTAGATTCTGATTGGTTGAGCTGCGTTCAAAGCTGTTTTGAATTACACTACTAACATACACATTTGTTTACTTCTGTGTGTTGTTCAGCAACCACTTTGTAGAAACACCAACTGTTTATTTGCTCTGTTTTAATCTGTGAAACCTTGCTATGTATATGGAATTAGCATTTTATAAAAGCAATAAGCCCCATGAAGTGTGGTTTACAGGCAAATTATAACTGGGTTACGGGGGTTTTAGGCACTCCACATTGCGTCGTGGCTAACAACGCCCCTAAGCACCACGGCTTCATGGGGTTTATTGCTTTAATTTTTTAACACTTGTGTTGTGCAAAAAATCGCTTACTTAATTTGGTGTAACTGGTCAAAAATTACAGACTTTGTTTAAAAATCTCTCATTACCCTATATTATCACCAAATGTGGGATTCAATCTTTTAGTCAACTTGTTTTTTTTTTTAGTCAGCACTGGTTTTGTATTTCTTTTTGGAACTGATTTATAGTAGGCCTCATGATCTGAGCTTATGCACATCTGTAACAACAGTTTTTGAGTGAAAAATCAATCGTTTTGTCAATACTCACTCCAAAATTGAAGTGCTTAAGCTCAAAGCGGTGAGGCCTATGATCAGTCAGTTCCAGAAAGAAATATAAAACCTGTGCTAATTGAAAATAAACAATAGGGGGAAACCTAACCTATATTTAAAAAATAAAAATAATATAATCACAGAAAGTACAAAAACTATCCTCCAATGTGATAACACTAACTAGCATTTTCTGGAACAGAAAATCCTAAAATAATTAACTACAGTGCTAATTAAATTTTCTCTAAAAATATCACATTCAAACCACATGAAATGACGTCACTGTATGCCGACAGACTCTAAAACACATGGCGATGATAATTGCCTGATGAACGTGTGGTTGCACGGCAGGAGACGACTGTGTTTTTACCAGCGGGTGAAAGACAAATGAACTACAAGCCTACAGCAGATGGAATAACGAGAAAATCTCGAAAGCAGTTCTCATGAGAAAACAAGGAATTATTTGCCATCTAAACATTTATGTAGATACAGATATTAAGTGAAGTGTTTTCTGAAGAAAAAGAGCCCACAAACAACATCTCTAAGTACA
Source organism: Carassius carassius (assembly GCF_963082965.1). Classification (NCBI taxonomy): domain Eukaryota; kingdom Metazoa; phylum Chordata; class Actinopteri; order Cypriniformes; family Cyprinidae; genus Carassius; species Carassius carassius. The sequence goes on along the minus strand of NC_081783.1, from coordinate 20,054,672 downwards.
CCACTCTAAACAAATGCTGGATCTTGCGAGCTTCACAAAGCTGGAATTTATGGTAGGGCCCATCTGGAAACCAAGGCCAATATCTTATACAGGAACCATAAAACCTGCGACCCTAATTAATGGAAAATAGTACTATGATCTGACTAGTGTTCTTTCCCTATATCTGTATGGGTTTGGAGAAAACCAAAAGATGGCTTCAACCCACACAGTCTCTGTTAAACACATGGGAGATCCGTCATGGTTGGGAAGGACTGGTTTGGTGGTTGGTCTGTGTGTTGTTCACAGTCCATGTGACACTGCAGTATCAAAGTGTGCACTACATCAAAAGATGCCTACAAAGGCTGAGAGCACCAACTGGGACAGATCCTAAGTCAACCGACTTCCGTGGCTACATCTAAACATAATTAGATCTACCTGTGATGTTCTGGAGCTCCAAATGTGAAGGCCGTTTTCACTTTTGCTATCCTTCAAGAAATGCATTTCTGCTCTGATTTTAATATTATATGTGTGTGTGTGTGTGTGTGTGAGGTTACTCCACCTGCTGAGAGAGCCTCGAGAACGGCGCAGCCATTTCCCCACCACCTGCTCCACCCGACCGACTCTCCCTGGAGATCGACTTCTGCTTCTCTCTCGCTCCTCCATCTAACTGAGAGATAGAGACACAGGCAGAGAGATGAGCGGACAGAGAATACGGATGACGGTCATACAGTGTAAAACACAATTTTTTTTTTACATCAAACATCAAAATTTACTTTTTTTGTTTTATATGGTTTGTGGCATGTTGTCCATGTTAATTAGCTTTATTAGTCATAATTTTAATGTACTCCTAAAAGCAGTTTGTCCGCGATATGATTTTTTTATGTTTTTGAAAGAAGTGCATTTATTTGATTAAAAATATGGTAAAATAGCTACACTGTGAAATATTATTACAATTTAAAGAATGGGTTTCTATTTTAATATCTTTTAAAATGTTATTTATTCATTTGATGCCAAGCTGAATTTTCAGCATTATTACTCCAGTCACACGATCCTTCAGGAATCATTATAATATGCTAATTTGATCCTCAAGAAACATTTACGTTTATTACGATTAGTGCTGAAAATAGTTGTGCTGCTTCATATTCTTGTGGAGACTGTGATACACTTTTATCAGGATTTTTAGAGGGATAGAAAGCCCAAAAGAACAGCATTTATTTGAAACTGAATTCTTTTGTAACAATACAAATGTCTTTTCTGTCACTTTTGTTGGGATTCTTGCTCTTCTACTAAGTATTGCTGACACCATCTTGCACTACAAATTTTTGTCCAAACAAATGCTCTCTGGAATGGGAATGCTCCTCCCTCTTATACAACCTGCGTCTGACAAGTACAAGTTTCATCTCTGAGATTTATTCTAAAGACTACCGAGTATTGAAATAGGGACAAGCCTTGTTGCAAAAGGAAATACATCAACAAAGGAAAGAAAACTCATCAATGGTTTTTGCAGAGCCAACATGAAATGGCATTCACAATCCATTTTACATCTATAAATGAGTCAAATCCATTTAATTCAATTTCAGATGCAGCTTATTCCATCCTTCTTAATTCATATTCTCCTATCAACACTCTCTCTCTCATTCTGTCCTGTCTGTGAGCAGGGTTTAATATATGCTAATAGCAGCGGCACAGTCATGAGGTGACACCAGGCCTGGCATTTAGAGGACAATCAGCAGACAAGATATCACATGCATAATAACATCAGCCTTCTACAGATGATAGAAAGAAACACACACTGCACCTATTCAGTCTGTTTAAATACCTGCACGACTTCTTTCACTTCTCTGGACTACAAACAGCTACAAACACACATGCATCTCTCTGTTTCAGGCACACACTGTTGTGTGTTATCTCTGCTGTCAGACGTAAGGGAGCCCTAGTCCTTACACACTTACTCAATCACTCACAAACCACACTCTGAACGTCTGATCAATATGCACAGTTTTCATCATGCTCAGAATAATCGACCTGATTATGCACTGATTTGCTGGTTGCACTGCATGCTGAAGAGGGTCATGTGACCTTTTGCCTTTGCTCTATGAGATTGCATTCAGTCTAAATCTTGATGTCTATGAGGTTTGGTCAGTATACTGAAATGACATTTACAAGAATGCTATGAAATGCGTGTCATTTACAAGCAACACTAAGAGTATTATTCAACAAAACCTGATGGCCAGCATCCTTTAGCTAAGCTATATGTTGACCATTAAAACTTAAATAACCTGCTCAGCAAGATTCACTTCAAACAAATCTTTTTATCATTTCAGTAATTAATAATAAACCAGTGTGCTACTTTATAGATTAGTGTTCTGACACTTTTCATAATCCAACAAAATGCAACAATGTGTGATATCGAGCTTGTGTAACTAGGCAGTGTTGTTAATGATAACTATTAAAACAATTAAATAAAAAATAAATAAATGTAAAAAATAATCATTAATTTATATAAGGATTAAATCAAATAAATTGGAATAATTCAATTTTTTTTTAATTAGAAAAAATGTAAATAAAACAAATTACTAATATATCAAACAGTAATAGATTATAATGAAATATATGTATGTATGTATACTTTGCCGTTTAAAGGTTGGGGATCAGTAAGAAATAAAAATAGAAGAAATAAACTGTAATTTTATGAAATATTATTCCATATTAGGGGTGAGCTGGACCGCAGACAGAAGGCAAAAGGGCAAACAAGTGCTAAGCATCTCTCGGGGAACTCCTTCAAGACTGTTGCAAGACCATTTCAGGTGACTACCTCTTGAAGCTCATCAAGAGAATGCCAAGAGTGTGCAAAGCAGTAATCAAAGCAAAAGGTGGCTACTTAGAAGAACCTAGAATATGACATATTTTCAGTTGTTTCACACTTTTTTGTTATGTATATAATTCCATATATAATTCCACATGTGTTAATTTATAGTTTTGATGCCTTCAGTGTGAATCTACAATTTTCATAGTCATGAAAATAAAGAAAACTCTTTGAATGAGAAGGTGTGTCCAAACTTTTGGTCTGTACTGTACGTCTGGAGCAGAAATGCTGTGGTGTGAGTTACACACCTAAGTTTAATAGTTAGGATCACAGGACATATGATATGAGCAACAATAATTGTAATGCTCCATTAACAACATCCACGATCTAATGGATCAAATTAAGCCCTGACCTACTGTATATTCCAAAAATATTCATTCTGAATATTCAAATGCTGCTTCATGCTGTATGTAAATTGAAAATGCATGTAAACCCAGTTCAGATGACCTCTTGATCTCCAAGGCTCCTCGAGAGCAGCTAGATTTGCGGCTCTCATGGTACTGTGACAAACTGGATTAATCCAGCATGCAATCAGAGCGCTGAACATGTGCGTGTGTGTGAGGTATTAGTGGATTAGTACACCCACCTAGCAAGGGTGTCATTTAGTCACTCGTTTTAATCCGGATTGATCCAAATCTGCAGATCCGAGACGGGCAGCTGCACTGCACTTATGTGTTAAGCAGGAGATACTATTGATATTTTTAATAGCTCACAGCAAAAGTAATTGGATGAGAGTAAAATGACTGCAGATAATAAAACAGTAAGGTTTTATGTAAAGAATTTCTGTATGCAGCTGTGTGTGTTTGTGTTTGTGTGTGTGTGTGTGTGTGCTGAGTCAGCTAAGAGCCGCTGCCCTTGTGGAGTCATGAAGATGTCTGCAGTGACAGTTTCAACTCCTGTTCATCCATAAAAACATGAGGTCTTTTCTCTCTCCACCTGCATTTCTGCATCTTCTGCAAGACTCAGATCAAACAACCATCAAGCACAGCTCTCGGTTTCTGTCCGAGAGTATGTGGAACATCCACACTTGTGTATTGATTTTTAATAAAGTCGTACTGCAAAAGGTTCTTCCTATAGCATATACACACTGGAGCAGGGCCGTGCAGAGACCTTTGGAGGGGCAGGTGCTCAAAGTATAAAAGGGGCACATAGAACAAGGCTTTAAATGGCACTGTTCAAAATATCAATACAGCAATATATTGTGATGCCTTCCTTGCTGATTCGCGTATCGATATGGATGATTATGTATTGATACGGCAGCAAACGCTCTGATGCAGTTTTGAAAAAGAAAAAATAGAAAAGACAATTTTAAGTTTAAAAGTTAAAAAAATATTTTCTTTCCACCTAATAATAGCTCTGGGATCAGAAACTGAAATGTCTTAAGTTGTCCCAACCTGATGGCTTTTTCTTCTCTGTTTCTACAGAATAATTAAGAACAGCAGTTATAGTAAAAACTATAGAAACGCTTGTGCCTCTACATTTTCCTCTTTCTCACCAGCCTCTGTCTCCTGGCTTGCTGTTCCCTGCTCCCTTTCTGTCACTTGTGCCTCTACATTTCCCTCTTTTTCTTCCTCTGTCTCCATCTCCTCATCTGGGGCCCGTTTCACAAAGGAGGTTAAGTGAAAACTCTGAGTATGTTTACCCTGAAATGAGGGAAACTCTAGGTTTTCTGTTTCAGAATGGGAGGTTTGTCAAACCTGAGAAAGCAGGGTAAGTCAAGCCCGTTTCTGAAAGAGAAGTGCAAATCTACTGTAGCTCCGCCCTCCATCGACACATAATGTTAAATATGACACATGTGAATAACGGCTTCAGTGGTGTAGGCACTAGGCAGTAATGTTTTTGGCATGGAAACTAGCTTGTAATGCTATTGATTGGGTTAGAGTCCGGCTTTTGCCGAGCTCCTTCTTCTCACTTTTCCCATTCCACGTTACATTAGAATTTATTTTCAATAAAAATGAACAAAATGTTATAAAAGTGGAAGTAAAGTGCCTAACGAGTGTTTAATAATGATACAACTATTTATAATTGTAATAAATATAATCATTTACATTATGTTATTATTGCATCCTGTTAATGTATAACAATACTGAGGTGCAAATGTATGTGCCAGTGTAAAGTATAACTAGCATTTAATTATTATTTACACTTAGTCTGTTGCAAAGAACTGCTACTTTTACATGGTAAATAGAATATATCACGATTTTCACTGTACATTTTTTTCTGTAAATAGCATCTAGAGCTACTTGCACTTAGCCTACTGTAAATAGGATCTATCGCTAAGAAAGTATGTTAATTCCACTTAGTGTAAATAGCCACTGCCGTATTTTTCTTACTCTATTGGCAGATTGTAAAATAAGAAAAATACACTTAAATATTATTATTAATATGATTATCTTATATATATTTCTTGCCCATGAGATACATAAAATGATTAAAATGATGACTATTAATTCATTATTCTAATGTTCTGCCAGTTTTCACCTGTGATATTATAACACTGATAAGAATTACATTTGTATCGAGTCTGAAGTATGCAGATGGATTTTTGGCAGGAGCTGTTGCCATGGTGAATCGTAATATCGGCGCTCCATTGATACTGGCTTTTTAAAGTAGTGGTGCACGCGCTTAACTCAGAGTCATTCAATTTAGAGTTCATTAAACCAATTAATTTCAGCTGTTCTGTAACCGAAAACTCAGAGTTTCCCATCTCAGGGTAAGTTAACTCAGAGTTCAAGTTTAAACTCAGAGTTGGTTGAACCTCCTTAGTGAAACGGGCCCCAGCTCTATTACTTTCAACTCTCTGTCCATTTAGAAACAAGGCATAATTTACTATTTCAGCATTAATCTATTATTTTAACCATCACTACTGTCTACTCTTGCACCTAATCAATAAGTCCACCTTAAATATTGATACAAAACATTAAACAACTGATACACTGGAATATAGTGATTCATATTATTATTACTGTTGCAGTTGTTGTTGTCTAAAATTGAACACCTTTGCAATGTAAACAAATGACAGGCTACAAGTGTTATTCATCTCCTTCACACTGCACTTTGATGTCAGGTTTCAGATGTCAATATATATATATATATATATATATATATATATATATATATATATATATATATATATATATATATATATATATATTTGTTTCACATTTAAATATAATTATATTTTAATTCATTTCTTAATTGTTTTTATTTTTATAATGATAATTCAGAGAATGAGAAAATCTGAATAAGCCTTACCAGTGTTGTGATAATTAATTTTAAGGCACTCTATGTTTTAAAAAATAAATAAATACTTTAATATAATACTAGTTTAGTCAAATAACATAAAAAAGACCATACCCCTCGATGCCTCTGAAACTTTTCTCCCTCAAACAGCACGCTAACGTTACTCTACACTACAGGCTACACACAGCAATATAAACATATCTGCATGTTCTCACATCACATCGTTCTTGTAAAATAATAATAAGTAAATAAACATCAAAATCACTTCGCTGAGAATGAAACACCACTTACCAGCTGGCGCAGTGTTAATAATATCCTCTAGCAATTAAAAAATGCGCGTGCAGCTTGAGAGGAATCGTCCCACTTGGAGGAGGTCGTCGTCGTCAGGTGAAAGGTCATCATGTGGGTCATTTTATTTTAAATTATTATTAATAAATTTTACTAATATTTAGATTGGGCATGGGCAGGCATTCACAAAAGTGCATGTTATTACAAAAAAATTGAGGAAAATTTGCTTTCACAAAAGGGCACTTTGGGCACCAAGGGGCAAAGGGGCAGGTGCTCAAGCTCCCAACCCCCCCCCCCCCCGCACGTAACTGGAGAAAGCTCTCAAAGCAAAAAGCTACCAAGTTGAATCTACAGTATTATATATTAATATAGTTTGTGTTGACTGCCTTCTGTACTAGTTGTTGTAAAACAAGAAGAAATGTTGGAAATCTGTTTTTTTTTTCATGTTTCCTTAGTTAAATCCATTTTGATAATAGAATTTAGGAAGTCTGCATTACAAAATATAACAATGTTAACAATTTGCTGTAATCTTATTAAATATTAAATAATATTAGTCAACATTCTAGTGTATATCCCTTTATTCAGGAAGAGTCTGCTTTCTTGACTTTTAGCTGAGCACTTTAAAGTTTCCCTTCAAGTTAAGCCAATAATTTTGCCACCGTTTTTTAAGTAAACTGAACTTGTTAGACTTTAAGGTGTAGGTTAATGTCCCACACTTTTTTCAAGTCAAGTCAAAGTAATAAAGAGGAACAGTGATGATTTAGTAAAATTAATCAATTATGAAACAACTTCAATTTCAGATATAAAGCAGCTCTACAGAAGACAATTTTAGTTCAGTCTTGTTTAAATAGTTTTAAGTTGAGTTAACTAGAAAAATACATATTATTCACTATTGAAATTTACATGATTTTATCATTTCTTTTAATCTCAGGGACATATCAAGGACTGGAAAACCTATTCAGGTTTATATATGGCTGGACTGAAACACAGAAATATGTGTACATGTTTAAAATTCCAATCCAAAATTCATTATTTAAAGATTATTTCACAGACATAACTTGAAATCTAATTTGCATGCCACTAAGAGCCTCAAACGAAAATTTTGAGTATCTCGCAAATATCTAATAGACAAACCTTGCAAACTGGCAATTTCAACATGTTCTTGCCACTTTTTTGTATAATATGAATCAGCAGAAGGGCTTCGAGTAGTTTATCTAAAGCTAAGACTAGACACTTCTCGGCCAAAAAAAGATGCAATGCGACCAGACTTCATGCTGAAAGAAGACAGGCTCTATGACACTACATTCAGCCTCAGTATTTCATTTGGTTCCTTTGAGAGCTGCTGTAATGACACTGCAGTCATCAGCCTGCGGCGGTCCAGTAAAAGCTCAGATTTAGACACTCGCACTCAGCTGCTCCCGTTCACAATCACTCAGCACTCCTGTTAGGCTAAGTGATTTCTGCCCAATTCATTCTGTCATTCTCTGACTAATACTGCACAGTTCAGTCAAAATCACTAGCTGTCACGCTCAAACTCAATTAATATTGTCTTAATGCAGCATTACTACACTCGCACTCTTACACACTTACTAAGGTGCTTCACGATGCCACAAAAAATACCTTTTTGTCTAAATGGTTCCATAAAGAACCTTTAACATGTGGTGAAAGAAGGTTCTCCAGATTATAAAAAGGTAAGAAAGAGATGGTTCTTTAAAGAACATTTGACTGAATGATTCCTTGTGAAATCATAAATGCTTCTTCTATGGCATTAAGTGTAGTGTCTCTAATAACTTCCCACTATTCTGCACACTACTAGTGTGTACTATTTGTTTTTTATTTTTATATAACGGTTTTAAATTTATGTACGTGTTGTTTTTTGACATATAGGGTCAGCCATCTTGTTATTTTGTTTTATAGGCCATGGTTCAGGAAGAGCAATATTTTATTCTCTCAAAGGCCTGTAATGAAGAGAATGACAATAAATATAACTTGACTTTTGTACAGTCTGGCCCCATGACTGCAGTTTCAGCAGCGTCGGTTGCCAGGTTTTTGATAGTCTCTTTGCTTCAATATATCACCAAAAAGGGCCAAGATGTCTCTTTTGAAACAAAAAAAGAAAATATTTCATTTTTGTAAGCGATGACTGCTGGGTACAATTGAAGATCGTCCCTCAAAAATGAATTTACAGTAATACATTAAGACATTTGATGAACCTACATTATAAAACTGACACAAGATCGGTTTTTGTCCCTATAACTTCATAGCTGGACTAAAGAGACTGACATGAATGATGCTAAATCATAGTCTTACTGTTATTCATCTATAATCAGAGCTATAAGTCATCCTAACAGCCACTAGGCATACATCCACAGGATCTCCACTGCATCTGACCGTGTGATCCAGAGCACACCGGAAAGCTGCTCTCAGCTCCGAACCACCTCAAAGCATCTATTAATGCTGCCTAAAGTAACTCTACACCCTCCCTCCTTCCCTCCCATGTCTGTCCCAACCCCCATCTCCTCTTGCACTTAAGCAGACGGCTATAATAAGCACCATGCACGCTCTTAAGGAAGACCGTCTTGCTCACACTTCCTCTCCATCCCGTTCTAAATGCAGGATCCATTACAGAAAGAATCACTTTTAATATGTAACCGTAACCCGTGTGCTCAGTCACTAGGTCAAATATCCAAGGCTCTTCACCAATGCAGGAATGACTCTAGATGATAATCTGCTAGAGGACATTCTCCATTAGTATTTATTATACTTGCTTGAGTGCTTCACATTGCCGGTTGAATGCACTGGCCATCAACAGTCATGCAATGTGACTGTGACCCACTGCACTGTGAGAGTGACCTAAATGTAAATTGATGCGATGACAACCAACTTTCCTTATTTCTTTAATGTCACAATGATTTCACCTATCCCATGCAGTGTTATTTTAGTGTTATTTATATCAGATTGGCAGCTATAAGGGAACTTATAGGGAACTTACATTTCCAGTTCCATAGCAAACGTATAGCACTCTACATAGTCATAGTCTAGTCACTACTTTTATGGTGCATTTTATGTCCTTTTAGGAGCAAAAGTGACCTCCTGCTTGCTTTCAATGTAGGGAAAATAGCATATGAACATCATGAGCATTAAAGCCAATTATACCTGACTTCCATTTTTAGATGAAGTATTCCTTTAACACAAACTACCTGTTTTCGTAGTGCAAGGAAAATCAAACAGGTATGGTTTTCATTCATTCAGATACACAATCGAAGCCACAGCAGCTCGAATCCCTGAGGGAATGGAAGCTAAGTATCTTCAGATACATAAATCCCTGGGTGTTTCTAATAGAAAATATGCTTTCTGTATGCATATTGGATGCATCCATTTGTTACACTTGCATCTTTTACAGCAGACTAGCTTGATGAAATGTAGCTCACCTGGGTGTGGCTTGTGTCCGAACAGCTCCAGAATCCAGAAATCTCAGCGTGTGATTGGATGTCACATCTCTCTTGTGCAGACTGGTTGAGAGGTGGCGGAAACGGGCCCTCACGACCATCAGGACCAATGAGAACTGATCTGATAGAGGTACAAGCATATTCATAATTAGAGTCAGAAATATATGTCCTACAATGTAACATATATTACTGACTATATTAGATTATGTTCATACTTGTATTATGATTACAACTGGGCAACACCCTGAATAATAATAATAATAATAATAAAAATGTATCGTTTTGTTTTTTTAAGCCAAATACTTAAGATAGTCTTGTTAGTTAGTGTCTCTGATTAATAAGTGGCATGAGAATTGTTAAAGCTGGAGTTTTTGCCTCTTTGTCACCATCTCTGTTTGAAACCTGCAATTGCAGTTATTTGCAGAATTACCTTTCCCGCTTGAGTTGTGCACGGCTCCAGCACGGATAACCTACTAGCCAGGACAACTTCTTTATGTTTACACATACAGACATGTTATGACGCGCAGCATGCTCAAATTAGAAAACATAATTTTCTTCTTATTAGAAAACATTATTATAAGCGAACCGTTGTGAGTCAGGCTAAAGTAAGACAGTAGTTTTGAACACTGGCTGGTTATGTACTTCCTCAGAAATTGATTCGTATAATTTTTTACCAAAAAAAGTTACGGACTGCAGCTTTGAATTTAAATAATTTGTAATAATCAGTTCAAACTTTACACTTCAATGAATCAGTTCCAAACTCTGAATGAACAATTAATTTCCATTATTGCTCAAAATGATTCCATGTGGCATTTTTCATGTTAAAATGGTTTAGTTAAAATATATGCAATGCTGTTTATTATCGTATAATGTAATATTGGTGAATTTAAATGAAAACATTTCATTAATGTTCTTCATATTTTTATTTTAGTGAAAACAGTGTTTGGTTTAAATGATGGTTCTTGATTGGGGGAAGAAGAAACAACAACATTTAGGCCATTTCAGTGCAAACATTGAGACACTAGCTCCAATATTATCGGAAATACAAAAGACTGTGTGTAACTGAACACCTGGCCTGCATCAGAATCAGCAAATAAATCTGCATTTCTGCATTAATCCTGATAGATTAATCTATTTTCTGTGCTGAGCCTCACTGCAGTAATGTGCAATGTTTGTCCATCGAGCACGCTTTATTAACATTTCAGAGTGTGTAGCTCTGTGACTTTCAGTCCAGTGCACATGAAATCATGCGATGGCGGCAGTCATGCAACAGTCACGAGAGCCGTCCTCAGGCTGCGTCTCTCTAGGTTTGCGTCACATACATTGGGCTCTTTCATCTTATAGCATCTGCAGGACTTTGACCCCCTGGATGGGATTTCCATTTCTCAATGTCCCTGTAGTGCAGCCCTTGTGGAGTTGAAGTCCAGCTTTTCAATGCTTGCCCTCTTTAGCATGCGATGCTGCTGGGTAACTAGCTCGTATGCTTTTTTTTAGTTCACTTTGTGTTCATTGTTTTCTTTTAATATATAAAAAAATACAATAATAACTCTGAATAGGTTTGTACCTATATATGAGAAACATGTTTCTTGATTAATGGAGAAATTAAGTCAAAACACAAAGTGATGTCTGCGAAATGGAAATCCATTTCAGAAGAAGACAAATTATGAAGACATTTTCCTTCTTTTGAATAACAAATCATTAACAGTTAGACCATCTAGACCTTTGTAAGAAACAACAGATACCTATATAAAAAGTCAATGAGACCATCATGTGTGCAACATCTGCGGTTTTCTTCTGCATGGACAAAATAAAAGAATCCCTGCTCAGCAACAAATTTGTCAAGAAGCAGTCAGTGAGAAATGGGCAGATAAACAGACCAGGCATGAGTCTGACCTGTGGTCCTCAACACCATGTCGCAAGAGTTGCCTCAACAGCATGGCTCTCTAAAAATATGCTATTTTTAAACCCATTGAATAGCATAACACTTTTTTCAATCTCCCCACAGAAACAACATCTCTTTGCTCTCCAAGAATACACTGGTGGAAATGTGCAAACTGTATTGGTGTCTTCAGGATCATTTGATTGCTCAGACACAAACAGTCCCCGGGGAATCGATAGAGATCGTGTCGGCGCAATGGAGAGTTTGTCTCCTATCCTATCTGACTGGGACAGAAATGGATGTTTGCTTGTGACTCTGACATTTACAGCTCTCATTAAACTGCTCCTACAGCAGTCGAAGAAAAGGGCTGCAAACGAACATGAACAAAAACCATTGACAATTTGGCATGAATTTTGTCATTCACAAATTCTTTTATGGATATGCATGATACTTAAAGTTGTGTGGCTAGTTGACAAATTTTTCCCTGAAAATTGAAGCTAGAATAGTATACAAGAGTGCATTTATAAACACAATGAGGCTGTGAAAGTAACTAGTGAGCAGTACGGGTGACCCTGAATAGTCGAAAATTCAATGCTTCGATAGGAGGAGCCTAGTCTCGCGTAGCCAGACCTTCAGACATAAGGTCTGGAATGCATGGCAACTTTCATTGGCCCACCTATGAGGCCATTTGACTGACTTGTCCAACAACCAATCACAGTTAGTTTCATTCAGCGTCACGTTTCGAGGCATGGAAATGTCGCCACAATAACAGACTAGGGTGTAAAACTCTCAGACATAGTTTAAAAATTCTATGCCGCGAACTTTAAATATTTCACATGCTTTTGAAAATACAGCATTTAGTTGATCCTGATAATCTCTTGTCGTCACAGTTGTAAACATGCCAGCTTTCTTCTTTCGAGAGGGGGTTTAGCAGCACGGTATCTTTGTTTCCAGGTGGAAGTTAAAGAACGCGACATTCAACCAAGAATTCAACCAATCCGATGACGACTTTGACACTCAAAGTGTTTCCACTTTTGTGTCCCATATGCATCAGACGTTTAACCAGCAGTCCATGGGAGTGACGTCTGCGGCTGAGACTAAGAGAAGCCTGATTCGACTACCAATCTCACAGTTGAATATTCGCTGAGGTGTTATGATCATACCATTTTGGCTATATGGGGGTGCTCAATGTCTGGTTTCACATAGAACTACCAGTTTTCTCCCAATAAGTTAATATACAGCCTATTAGGTTAATGCTGTAAATAAGAATCTGAAAAGAAAGAAGCTTTTAATAAATATTTTTAACGTGCGTGAATAAATCCAACCACCTCATGACAGTTTTAAGTTCTACTTTCCATGATCTTTAATCGAGAGGAGCATCTTGGTGGCAGGGATTTAAATATTTAACAAGACTCAAATTAACACAGGCAGAGTTTAAGACAGATTTTTTTTTTCTCGATCAGGTACAGGGTACAAGTGATCATTTAATTTCAAAAACATTTCAGTCGGTTGATTTTTGCACGCTGTGAACATAGGCACCGACAAGAAAACTTAAAAAAAACGTACAAAACACAAAACTTCCAAGAGATCACGATGAAGACGAGGGACAGCTTTTTAGGGACAGTGCTCTTTGTGTGCTTTATATTCTATAATCAATTCAGAATTTGTATAGAACTTCTATTTTTTGGCCACATACACGCTGCAAAGTTTCGGGAATGACATCCGCATATTTATGCGGGATTCACACTCAAAAGAGTGTTAAAAAAAAAATTTAATTCTGAAAACAGGTCTAGATAAAACTAGCTGTGTTTGAGCAGTTTTCACAAAAACTCATATTTAGGCGATTGCATGGAGTTTTATGTGGCAGTGGGTTGTGCTTCAAAGTCGGAAAAAAGTATCAGTTAGAGTAAACATGCAAACAAGCTTCATCAGATTCCCCTTGCATCTGTTGATTTCATCTTGTGTGGATTATTATTATTAATTTTATTTTATTTTTTTCGTGCAAATCTCCGATTTCATCAGCTCAAACAAAATGATATGTGGCCTGCTAATGTTAACTATCTTATAATAAAAAAAAAAAGTTATTTACCATATTTGTATCTGCAAGACAGTCAGTTGAATATCTGACTACTTGATTCTAGGTAATGTATTTTGCCCCCAAAACATATGTAGTGGCAAGATTCCACAATTCTGATTTGACTATGTAAATCCTTAGTTGTAAGCATGTGTTTATCTGTTTGGTTTGATGTTTCTGATGTTTAATGTCTCTGATAACTTCTGTAGTCCCATTTAGCCACTTGTTAGCAACCACCTTTTAAAGGCAAGTAAAAGCTAAAATAAACACAAGGGGGTGTTACTAATGTATTTTATGTTAACGAATAGAGTGTGAGAATATCTCCAGATCCAGATAACAGACCTTATTTCATTTAAAATAAACCTAAAAATTCATTCAAAAAATCCATTGCATTGGGAACGAAGGAACCAGAATTGCTAACAATGCTAAATTGTTTCTGGGTGGATTATAAATGCATGCTCTCTATTGGATTTTTTGCATTGATTATTGAAAACCCCACAGAATTTGAGAAAGAGTACTGCAACTCCCGCTAAGCAACAAAACAACCCAAACACTATTGCAAGTTGCAACTGCATTAAACTACATCAGAACCCAAAACACTCTGTCCATCTGGACACTCTTTCATTGCATTTGTCCTTGCTTTCACCCATCTTCCCCTCAGCTGACACAGTCCTGTCTTTCCCCTCCACCAACCACCTCGCTCTCTTTCAGCAGGATTGAGGGATTACATGGAATCAGGAGGATGATTCTGCGGGCTCTGCCACTGAATGTTCAAATTCAATTTGAACTGAGAACAAGACAAGTAAAAGACAAGGCAAGATTGGGCCAAGATGGGCCGCCCCACAGCAGCCAACAATGGAAGGGACTTAGCAAGAGCTAAACTTGCATCTGTATTGTGTCTGGGTTTATTATTACAGTGGTCAATGTAAATAAAAATTCTGTCATCAATTGCTCATTTCATGGAAAAATAGGATGAGAGATTGTAAAGAATGTCCAAGCCATTGCCGAACATTTCAAGAGTTTCGTTTTTTGTGTAAATATTATGACTTCAATTATATTGAATTGTATTTAGAGTCACACACTTTCAACGTCTTTTACACATCTTGGGCCAGATTTTTCTAAACAGGGCAAATTAGTGTAAGAGCACAATTCCATAAAAGCGTTGATGGGAGGGGAAATTTCTGTGGGTGATTTACTGACAAGGTGCATTTAAAGAACATAGATGCAACATCTCATTTCCATAATGACCAGTGCAATCTACTAAGATCAGCGCAAATTACAACCAAGAATTAGTTCACCCAAAAATTTAAATTAGTAAGATATATCCTATAAAATTTGCATTTTATGGGTGTAAAATAATGGCACAAATACCAGTGAAGTGACGAACGCAAATCTTAGTAAATCACGTAAAGTGATTCATTTAAATACTCTCCTCCCATAAATTTACAGATTGAAAGGGAAACTCTTACAAATGCATATTTAATAAGGTGAGTTGCGAAAATAACTTATTTCCCACTGTGTGTCTTTAGGAAATCCTGACAGTAGTTTCTTAATGCGAAATGAGGGTTTGCGCTGGAGCAAACTGATAGTAAATCTGGGCCCTAGTATTTTGTCTACCTTTACAGTATTAACGTTCTTTCAACTTTCTCAGCATTGAAACAAAAACTGATATTATTCCAACCACATTTTTAATGTTGAAGGTAGGTAATGTCTCGAATGGGAAAGCAGTCAAACTCTATGCAAAAATGATACAGTAGTTTTGAAAAGTTTTCTTTGTCTCAGCTCTCAAATTGCATTTGTTTTGCATATATTCAAACTTGAGACTGTAAACAAATATACGTGCAAGACTTTTAATAAACGTAACTTGGAGTCTGTTCTGATAACTTAAACTTCAGACTTTCATGGTTTATTTGCCATAATTGGAGTTTGTCAGAGCATGGTTACAAAATTCTTTCACAGTATATAAAACAGCTGTTCAGAGATTCCTAAAAAACAAAACAAAACAAAAAAAATTATAATATGGGTTTGGAGTAACAAGAAGGGAAGTAAATTACTATTCCTTTTAGCCCTAATATTTAATCATTATTCAGACATGTATTTTAGAAACAAGTTCTTATTTAGAAAGAAGAAAGACTTTAAGAGGGACATATTGATATAATACTTGAATGCTTTCCAATAGTAGGTTCGTGCATGAGTAGTTCTGCACACTGAGAGACTCAAAGAAAGAAACTATTAACCATAGGCCCTCCAGGTCTAAACGCCACTGAATTTAAGACATTCCACAGAGATTTCTAACATTTCACATAGCGCAAATGCACGTAAAATGTAATGCATCGCGTCCAGCTCTATTGACTGTTCTTTGCTGCATCACATTCCTGAATAACGTGTTAAGATGTTGCATATGTTCTTAAAACGAGGGTTTGGTCCTTGGTTGGCACTGCACCACTTGAGGACTAAAGAAATGCAGCAGACAGATTGCGGTTCACAGCTTCAGTCTGTAACTAGGTCAGATGTGTTTCATCCTTTACTCATTAACTAACAGCCAAATAAATGGTTGAGCCCTATTATAATGGTGTTTCCTTTGCTTTGTCTGTGCAGTCAGCAGGTTGTTGTGTGTGTTGAAAATGATTCCACGTTTCCTCTTTAGCTCTAATTAAATCGCCCCTTCTCTTCCCTGTTCTGCCTGTCAGAGCCGGCCATTAGCATAATAAAAGAAAGAACCTTTTGAGCAACCTCTCAATTCAATTCCATCGGCGACCGAGGGCTTTCAGCTCCCAGCATGCTGGTAAATCTAGGCACCATTTGGAGATTAATATTCGACATTTGCCCTCGCATCTGGTAATTAGAGAATGTAGAGACTTCTGGGGGTCTGTGTCTTGGGACAAGATAAGTTGGTACTGAAATTTCAAAAATACACTGAAAGTCAGGCTGCTTTTAGTCTGTGTCTTATAGCTTTTGCTAAAAATACACTAAATTAAATTTCAGCAAGAAAAATAACTTGTTTGACAGGATGCACACACAATCAACTAAATTATCTTTAGAATGAAAAGGCCACTCCTTCTAAATTATAAACACCACCTGATAGCAATAGCAAGTAGCAAAGTATAGTTTCCACAGGCTGTGACGTAAACTAAAGTAGGTTATTATAATTAACTAAAACCATAAAAAACCTGTTACTTGAAATAAAATAGATTTGAATGGATATACAAAACAATATATTAAAAAACCTTAAGGTAGAAACTTCAAAACAACATTTTTATTTAGTTCACTTGACGTACTAAAATAAATACAACTAAAGCTTTAAATATATATATATATATATATATATATATATATATATATATATATATATATATATATATATATATATATATATACATACAGTACAGACCAAAAGTTTTGAAACATTACTATTTTTAATCAAATCAAATATATTAGACATCAAATATATTAGACAGCTGAACTGTTTCCAACACTGATAATAAATCAGAATATTAGAATGATTTCTAAATGATCATGTGATAGACTGGATGTTACATGTGACACTGAAGGCTGGAGTAATGATGCTGAAAATTCAGCTTTGCATCACAGGAATAATTTTTTTTTAAGTATATTCAAATAGAAAACTATTATTTTAAGTTATTATAATATTTCACAATATTACTGTTTTTTTCTGTATTTTTGATCAAATAAATGCAGGCTTGATGAGCAGAAGAAACTTCTTTCAAAAACATTAAAAATAGTAATGTTTCCAAACTTTTGGTCTGTACTGTATATATAAAGAAAAAAACGAAAAATGATAATAATAATAATAATAATAATAAAAAGACAACAACAAAACTAATTCAATATATTAACAATATTAATATATGACAAATATAAATAATATACAAATATAATAATATGATACTAAAACACCACAAAGCCCATTAACCTTTTAAAACAAACTGTCAATGTAAGTACTTCACAAAAAGTGGTTCAGATTAGATGTTCAATTAAGAAAAGTGGTTCATTTAGACACAAATGATCCAATTATGTTGACAAGAGAAGGCCAGAGACCATGAAAGAGGTGAATCATAGGTAGAGAAACCTGTGCATGTTTGTGTGTGTGTGTGTCATGAAGTAAGAGTGAATTTGGGTCACAGGAGCTTCCTGTATTTCCTGATGTGTAAGTACAGCAGGCCGTTTCTCTGCACTGGAACTACATCATATGTTCTCCATTCATCACCAAGCCATCAGCTGAGCCTTGAGCCACACAAAATGTTGAGAATACACACACACACACACCTAGCAGTAGACTTCTCTAACCCAAACACATAAACACGCAAATGCTAATTCTTGAAATGTGAAACTATATCCCGTAATAGAAAACAGCAGTCATGGTTCAGGTAGCAAAAATGGCAATTTAATTTGCATAACATAACATGTGAAACTTTAAAACAAACCTGCTATGAAACCTGCTTTTGAAGATAAACAGTGGCATTTCCCTCTCTACATGCCACAAGTCACTGTATTTCAACTTTTAAAAAAAATCATGTTTAATTGCCAAAATTGCCAGTTTTTATGTAGTATATTATTTTTTGATTACTTCAAAATGTATTTTTCTTGTTTTTTTGTCATTGATTTTCAAATATCTATTTTTTTTACTTCAAATCAAAGATTGCAATACTTCCATTGTGTTATATTGTTGTATTATACTTTACTAACCATGAAAAATAGCATTGTTTTTTTAGATGAATGTACAGTTTCATTTGATTTACTCTTAAAATCAAACATATTTGATTTAGTCATTTTAAATAGATAAAGTAAATGGATTTAAATAATGCCAGTATCTTTCAACCCTAATTTATCCACGAACCATGACTCAATACTTCATGTTGAATATAATGTAAGTTCACATTAATAATAAAATATACCTATTTAATAAAGATTCACAGTTGTGTCCCTACACTTTGTTTTATAAGAAAGCTTGCTGTTAGTAGATATCAACCTTAAAATAAAATGATAATAAAACAAATAAGTATGTTAAAGTTTAAAAGATAAATGTAAAATAATGTCTTGGTATTATGCATCAAGTTCTGTAGCCTGTTTTGTCTCTAGATTCAGCATGTACACAACATCACACACACACACACACACACACACACACACACACACACACACACACACACACACACACACCACTAAATAATCATGTTCCTTATTCTCTACACTTCCTACACTACATAATCATGTTCCTTATTCTCTACACTTCCTCCTGACACAATACATAATACATAATCCTCTGTCTAGTACATTTGGCTGTGGCGTGCGCGCGCACATGGTCGTGTGAGCACATAATTACAATCCACTGCCCATGTAAATGCATGCAAAATAAAGCTATATTACAGGAATAGAGCATAAAATCTAGCGCAGTGTTTACGGTGTTCCCAAGCGCTCAAAAAACAGAGAAGGCGAGGGAGAGAAAAAGAAGAGGGTGCCTGTGCCACACCTCACTCATTCAGAAACAGCAGTGGTTCCTCTGCCACTGGAAGACATAATCACATGGTCTACGAGATTTACAACTCCAGGGTAAATCCTAGTTTATTTCCAAAACATATGTGCAGTCTGAGACAAATATAGTCCAGACGCAACGCAAAAGCCACAGTGCGTGCAAGAGCAGCGTCGCGTCAAGAGCGCGTCTCCAAAATAACCAGCGCTCACTGAACAATAGTAGACACGAGCGCTTGTCCGAGTCATTAACGCGAATCGATTCTGTTTGACTGTTCGTTCATTGAAAACGATTCAGTGACAGGATTTAAAATAGTTTTATATTAAGCGTAACAGAGCTGCTTGCGTTTTTACGTTTATCTCGGTAAGCAACGTGCTGTTTATTCAAGCTCAAGTCTGATCGTTAAAAATACAAATGTGACAGCTATTTTGTAATATAGCCATAGTTCGCCTAAAATCTGACATACAAACAAGAAAACGCTAATTTGGTGTCTTGTGGCTTTTACGTACTATAGTCATAATTCATTAAGATCACCTATTTATCATGCTATCGGATAACTAGATTCGCTTCAGACCAATTCATTACAAGGAACCGATTCAAACGAATGATTCGTATACGAATCACTACAACGCACTCCCATACACACAACCCCTAATCTGCGTTAAGAAATCATGATTAGACTAGTATGACAATCAGACTTAAAAGCAGATTCAATTATTATTTTGAACAATTAATAAATATTTTTCACGTCCGACGCGAAACCCAAAATGCTCCGCTCAGACTGGCTTGTATTTTCTCGATCCAATGTGTTGAACAGATTTTTTTTTCAAATCCATTTCATGCCATTTCATTTGAGAAATAAGTCGTCATGTGTGGTAATGTAGTAAGCATAGAACAAATGTTGAATCTTCTATCGGTTTCTCTGTTGAATCTTAATCCGATTTTAATCTCGCTCTCCGTCCGTCCGAACAGCAGTGAGCGCACAATAGAAAATTAATCCAAACCCTAAAAATAACAACCCTTGATCCTTTAAACATACTCCACAAACACATGTCGAGTGAATGAACATGCAGAAGAACAACAGAGATAGCTGCACCCACCTCGTGGTTTGAAAGGACACCGGTCCGGTCCGGGGCTGTGGACCGGTGCGGTCCGGCGATGGAGAGCCAGCACGGGATGGAGGGAACAGGACCCGGCTGATACAGACGGGACACACAGGTGTGGGATGATGTTTGGGCTGTGTGTCGGTGCTGGATGCTGTCAGGGTAGGGACCAGTTTAATCCTCCATCTGAACGCAGCTTGAGCCTCTCTTCGGCCACTGACTCCACCCCTCCCTCATCCCTTTCCAGCGAGGTCCGATTCGCGAAGGAATCTCTGATTTGAAATGGTTCTTTGTTTTGATTCAGTTGAACCGATTCGCAACGCGTTTGTAAATCGCAACTGTTATAAGAGAACATTTCACAATTTGTGACTAAGTCGAAAATACAGTTAAAACAGCAATATTTAATAAGAAATATAGAAAATTTAATTAATAAATTACATAATTTGCAATCGAATTGAATTACACAAAGAAACTAACAGCACTTTCAAGTAAATTAATATGCCTATTTATGTATTTTATTTTTTAACTTTTTAATTTCAGGATCCACCAACGAAGAAAATTGCATGAACCTAATAGTGTCCAATATGTATATACAGAGATGCAGACAAACAAACAAATCCGAAAAATGTAAACAAATAACATAACGAAAATTAACCATGGTTTTATTATGAAAAAAAACCTTGGTTACTGTAGTTGAACCATGGTAAACACAAATGATGGTATTTGTAGTAAAACTATGGTTTATACAAATGGTATAATCAATTAGCCAAAAAAAACAATTATATATCCTACACATTACACTTTAAATACAATAAATTGAGTTAAAAAAAGTGCACACTTTGATCTGTCAGAGAGATAGCAGGAACTAGGAGTGCATAAACAGTTTAGTAGCCTACATTCAGAAAAATAAAAGTATGCACTGGTGATCTCAGCAACAGAAAAAGGCCTGGATATTCACAAAGGACAACAGTGGTGGATGATCGGAGAAACCTCTTAATGGTAAAGAAAAACCCTTTCACAACATCCAGCCAAGAGAAGAACACACTCCAGGAGGTAGACGTGTCACTGTCAGAGTCTACAATCAAGAGAAGATTCATGAGAGCAAATACAGAGGGTTCACCACAAGGTGCAAACAAGGCCTGAATAGACTTCTAAAAACATCTAAAAAAGCCAGACCACAGACACATTCTTTGGACGGCTGAAAGATGACAGGAAGAAAAACTATGGACAAGGCTTTGAACAACTCATGACTTAAACTTTAAAGCATTCAGCATCATCTGTGAAACATGGTGGAGCAGTGTGATGGCATGAGCATGCATGGCTTCCAGTGGAACTGGTTTACTGGTGTTGAAGTGACAAAAGACAGAAGCAGCCGGATGAATTCTGAAGTGTACAGGGACTCTCTTCCCAGATTCAGTCAAATGCAGCAGTCAATCTTCAGATCTCAACCTGACTGAGGATACATTTCAGCCGCTGAAGACAAACTAAAGGCAGAAAGACCCACAAACAAACAACAACTGAAGTCAGCTGCAGTTCAGGCCTGGCAAAACATCACAAAAGAGGAAACCCAGTCTTTGATGTCCATGCGTTCCAGATTTAAGGCAGTTATTGCCTGCAAAGGATTCGCAACAAAATATTAAAAATGAACATTTTATTTATGATTATATTTATTTGTCCAATTACATTCAAGCCCCTGAAAATGGGGGCACTGTGTATAAAAATGTTTGTAATTCCTAAGCATTTTATGTTTTTGTTCAACCCTTTAAATTAAAGCTTAAAGTCAGCACTACAATTTCATCTGGATTGTAGTGGCGGACAGAGCCGAAAATATGAGAAAGTCATTGTCCAAATATATAACTGTATGTAAAACAATTCTGTCAAGACAACATAAATGCATATTTACTTAATCACACATAAAGACGAAGAGAGAGATAAAAAAAAGAAAAGAAAAACGTCCCGACGCTGTTTCTTAAACATTTCACAGTGTGGTCTCAAACGAATGGACGGAAGCATTTTTGAACCGCTTGAAACGAACTGTCCGAACGAACCGATTCGCCAAAATGAATCGGACTTCTGCACGCTATCATCCCCCAATCCTCCACGCCTTCTGTTCTTCTCTCTCTCACCCGTCTGTCTCCCTGGGGTCCTCCTGCAAGGTCAGGCATGGTAGAAAAGAAGCAAATTAAACGACCGTAGGGAAAATTCGACAAAAATATAAAATATAGATAGATAGATAGATAGATAGATAGATAGATAGATAGATAGATAGATGTTTGCACTATTGTTATTATTTTACCTAGAAATGTACAGTTTGTCATATCAATGAAACATACATTTTGATAAAAAATGTCTCCTTTAATAAACAACAATGTCAGTACAATACGAAATACTAATGTTTCTTAATTCACATATTTTCTAATTTAAACGATATCCAACATGCTTATTATAATTTCTTTCATACTGTACATTGCTTATTTCATATTAAAGAAAAGCCTCGTCGGTCTCCATATATGGGCAGGTGCTACAACCCGGAAGTGTGTCGTCAGCGCATATGACCGGAACTCGATCACATGATCAGTGTTTTCGAAGAAAACTTGTATCCATTCCATTCACCTGGACGCGGCTGAGATCCTGCGCTCTATCACTGTAAGTAAAAGATTTTATTACCCATCATATATCCATAACCATTATTCGACAAGTAACAACACTTAAAAACGCAACTGGTTGTAAATAAAGCTAGAGGATTTGATGTCATTAATATAAGTTCAAAAGCAAACGTTTTATATTGCCATGATGATTATACACTGTCGATGTTATTCGATCATATTTATTAAAGCAATGTGCATCTTGGTTGTTTTACTCCTCAATGGACAGGGCTTTGCTCGGTCATCAGAATTGGTCAGTGTTGGTCAATCCAGTATTGATCTGTCTTTATTTCTAGAGTCTTAAGGTTGCAGTGACCTGTTATCTGTGAGAAGTCATGAGACTTGTGATTCTGGACGACTATGATCTGGCCAGCGAATGGGCTGCAAAGTACATTCGCAACCGGATCATCCAGTTCAAACCCACCGCTGACCACTACTTCACTTTAGGACTCCCAACAGGTGAACTAAAAGTTACCAAACATTTCCCAATGTACAAAACCCAGGATCTTTCTTGTCGAATATCCTATTTCTCTCAGAAATTTATCACAATCTGTAAATTCAATATATCAGGAAGATTTTGATTTTAATGTAATTAGATTTTTTGCAGGTAGCACACCCCTCGGCTGCTATAGAAAGCTGATCGAATACCACAAGAATGGAGACCTGTCCTTCAAATACGCGAAGACCTTTAACATGGATGAGTATGTGGGTAAGTGAACTGCACAGACCGCTTCTCACAAAAGTGCTGAATACGCAAGATCTCCACAAACTCTCTCAAAACACTGCAGAATTAGAGCTGCCAATGCAGCAAATCAACGCATGGATAACGCATAAATGGCCCTTCATCCTCATCCCTTTCTAGTCTAGTTCAGAAAACATTTAATAAACATTATAGTTGCACTGTGACATTTTCACGACTTTAAAAAGCATGTTTTCCATCAAACTCTCATCGTAATGAATCTAGTTGGCTTATTTCCATTATTCTCAGTGATGATTCTCATTAATTGAATGCAAGTTCAGAAAAGAATGAAATCATTTAAAGCAGCATCATAATTTCTTTCTAAATTTGTCTTCCTCTTCAGGTCTGCCCAGGGATCATCCCGAGAGCTATCACTCCTACATGTGGAATAACTTCTTTAAGCACATCGACATCGAGCCCCAGAACACTCATATACTGGACGGCAACGCCAGCGACCTGCAGGCCGAGTGTGAAGCCTTTGAGCAGCAGATTACTGCTGCTGGTGGAATTGAGCTGTTTGTGGGAGGTGCATTCAATAATTCAGATCCCAATAAATTGGTATTTCAGACACAGATCAAGCGAGAGACACCAGAAACAGTGCTTTGTGATGCATATCTTAATCTGCACTCACAAAACTGTTAAACTGCTGCAATAACAAATGCTTTTTGTTAGTAATGCTTGTATGGTGATTGCACATTCAACTCCAAAACCAAAGGTCAGTTTGTTGGCCACTGAATTGATTCTTAAGCTTGCTGTAGCAATAATTAATAGAATTTGTTTCAGTTTCATTGTAGTATTATTTATATACGATTTATATCGAATTAGCATTTATTTTAATATTTTTAACTTTGTTTTACCTATAAATGTAAAAAATATTTTTATTTAGCTTTATTTTTTTTATTTTTTATCTAATATTTATATTTTATTTGATTGCAGATTTATTTCAATGAATATAATCAATTTTTTTATGGTTTTAGTTGATCATTAACAAATCTGGTTTAAATGATATAGGCTTTAGACTGTTAGTTTCATGACGAAAACATACACAGTAGATTGATAATGTTTATTAATCTACTGAGGTAAATCTAAAAAAAATGAATTGTCAAAAGTAAATTACGATTTTTTACTTTGTTTTTATGATAAATTAGCACATTTCGACTCTAATGCCCGTTTTCACTCATTTGCAGTACTTCATACCCAACTACTATTATATTCAGAATCATTGCATATTTTCATCCATTCATCTGTTATTAATCTTTCTCCATTTTGTATCTCTTGTTTTTTTAGGCATTGGTCCGGATGGGCACATCGCCTTTAATGAGCCCGGCTCCAGTCTTGTGTCCAGGACCAGAGTGAAGACCCTGGCCAAAGACACCATAGTAGCCAATGCTCGTTTCTTTGGGAACGATCTTTCCAAAGTGCCCACCATGACTCTCACTGTTGGAGTAGGAACAGTGATGGACGCCAGAGAGGTAAATATAAAGAATACAGGAAATTCACATATTAAGGAGGAGACCATTCAGCTGAAAGAGAGAAACCTGGCATATAAACCATAAAAGTCAGACTATTAATAAAGCTCAGAAAGGAAAACAAAGTGATCAGCTGCAAAGTTTAAAGCACCTTAAAAAGAAAGAAATTCTATTTTCAGTGAATAAAATGGGAATGTGTTTGGCATCAATTTAATGTCACAATGCAAACATTTTACTTACCACATCAATATAAAGTCTTAATGCTTTAAAATGTAAGACTTTACATGAATCTGAATGTATAATGGACACAACATCTTTTGTCCTTTATTTCAAAAGCATCCTTTGTGATATCAGTGTCTTCCTTTTGTCCCAGTCAGACACACGTTTGTTTGGAGCATTTGTCATCTGCAACTAATAAATATAATTATCTTTTATATAGTAACAAATGTTCTCTTTGTTATAGCACTGAAATGAATAGGAGTCTGTGTCTCAATGTGAGACTGATTGTGCTGGAATTGTGAACAAGTACATAAACATACCTGAATACTTTAACAGACAGGATGCTGGGTAAAAAGTCCTTCAGGCCAACTGATTATCATCATCATCATCATATTATTATATCAGACAGCGTGCATCTCCTAAAACCTCTTCAAGTCGCATTGTAGACCGCAAAAAATCACTTAATTAAATTATTATTACAGTAATGAAGCAATGCAGTTTCTTTTGTTTTAGGACCTGAGAATTTTTTTGATTAGACATAGACATTGGCTTCTTACTCTAAAGTTTAACTAGTTTTCTGATGTATGTTTGCCTTCAGAACAACATGTGAACGCCACCATTCTGAATGTGGTGATTTTGAGACAATGCTGCCTTTTTGTCCTGGATTTGCAGGTCATGATTCTGATCACCGGGGCTCATAAGGCCTTTGCCCTGTATAAAGCCATCGAGGAAGGTGTGAACCACATGTGGACGGTATCTGCCTTCCAACAGCATCCACGAACCATTTTTATTTGCGATGAAGATGCGACACTGGAACTCAGGGTCAAAACTGTGAAGTATTTCAAAGGTACGTGATCCCGAGGGGCAAATCTTTGACTCACATAGACAGAAAGTTGGTCTTCGGTGGAAGCAGATTCTTTGAAGAACAAAAACCTGGTAAATTGACTAAATAGTTACGTATTAAAACAAGCGTTGAAAGGTAAGAAACATGTTCATTCATGATGGTTTAGTAAGTTTGCTCTTACACTAGAAAATTCGGTGTGAATTTGATTGGTGTTTACTGTTGTGACTTCATGAAATTCTTTACATTCTCATGGCCTCAGGTTTCATATGCATACTACTGTTCAAAAGTTGTTGTAAAAAAAAAAAAAAGATATTAATATTTGTATTCAGCAAGGATGCGTTAATATTTACAATGTTACAAAAATGGTTATATTATGCTCTTCCTTTGAACAATTGGTTTATCAAAAAATCTTGAACGTACAGTATTCCCACGAGAATAATAAGCAGCAGTTTTTTTTCAACATTGATGATAATAATAAAAAAACAAAAACACGCAAATCAGCATATTAGAATGACTTCTTAAAGATTGTGTGACACTGAAGACTGGAGAAATGATGTTAAAAATTCAGTTGTGCATCACAGAAATAAATTGCGTTTTAAAATATATTCAAATAGAAAACATTTTAAATTGTAAAAATATTTGACAATATTGCTGCTTTTACTGTATTTTTCATCAAATAAATGCAGCCTTGCTGAAAATAAGAGATGCCTTTTAAAAACAATAAAAAAATCTTAACAGCCACACAATTTTAGCCATCCCTATTCCCTCTGAGGAACCCAGTAGAGCAGCTGTGTGTTTGCTTTTCATCGTTTTTCATGATCTCATCTTGGTTTTAGTGGTTGGCCCGTCTCAAGGTCAATATCTGTGTAAAGACTGCAGGTTTTAAGATCTAAACCCGTCTGGAATGTCCATCACAAGTGCTTTTCTCAGAAACACGATCTGTCCGGTCTTAAGGGCTTTGGTCTCTCCTGGGGGTTTAATATTTTTGGCTGGGCTGGATTTCCTAAACATATTGATGGATCTTCTTTCTTGCAGGGCTGATGCACGTCCACAATCAGCTAGTTGAGCCGATGCTCAGCATGAAGGACTACATTGACTGAACACGCCAGACGGGACATCTGGAAAAACGGCCTCAAAATCGAATCAAGTGTGATTGAGTGGAAACTGGTCTCAGGGACCACAGCAGTTCTGAATGGTCATAAAGTGTAACTGGTAGATGTTGTACAAAACAACTCTGCTTTCCTATGGTGCCATGTTCACACACTCCTACTAAATCTCTGTATTAGTCTTTATAATTCACTTTCAAACTACTTTACCCCCAGTATTAACAAGAAAAGATAATGTTTTAGGGAAATTATACTAAGAAACACTCTTACTTTAACCCTTTCAGCTGATGTTTGCCGTTTTAGATAACACTAACACACTCCTTCACATCATTAATGAAAGAAAACATCTGTTACAACCCATTCTGAGTAAGTGAATATATCAGTTCTTCTGTACTGTAGTTACATCAGGAATTACTGTTTCCACTGATGGGCAGTTTTTTATTAGCACATTGTAACCCACAGTTGACTTGAATGTGGATTTTTTTACTACAAGGCAAATTTAAATTGTTTTTTGGGGAATATTTTTGTTTAGATGTTACATAAATAGTTTTCCCTAAATTCTCCAAATTTAGGATTTCTTCCTATACATATGAAACCTCCAGGGGTTATGATACCCTATTATTTGAAGTGTCTTATATGCTGATAAACACAAGTTAACAGGAAGCTGATCTGTGATCAGAATTTCCTACTAAGCACATGTCATTTTATACAATTTCAATTGACATTTTCTTGCCTTTGAATGAATCCAGGTTACTTGCAGCATGTAAAACCAGTGGGAAATTCTGGAAAAGTTTATTTCATGTTTGCTTATTCATATATTGAAAAGACTTCTATTGGCACATCTGAGTAGAGAAGTGTGTGAATGTTTTTGAATTAACTAATTTTACAAATGATGTGTAGTACCCATGTGTTCTCTTTAGTTACTGTTCTTTGTGATATACAGGCTGTTTCATTTCTGAAAACTAGAGTAGAAAACACAAGTCTGGACATTTCCCTTGTATTATAAAACACATTTTTGTTTCATTTCACAATGATTTTCTTTGCTTTCTGAATAAGTCTGTGTTGAGTTTTTGGTGTTTCAAAATAACAGTTGTCACTTGGCTTCTGTGAACAGTAAAGCCCGCATTTATTTGATCGACTGGCCATCTCAATCATTTGAACAATGCAAACATCACGGCCCCTGAGGCAGCTAGCTAGCTGTGCTTTGAACAAAATTTGTGCAGCACCAAATTACGGTTATTATTCAAACTCTTCTTCTTTTACTTTCTGAAAAGCCAGCAGTTTGAAAGGTGATGTGCTTAATTTCAACAGTATAAAAACAGGGTTAATTATCTATATGCACAGTAAAAAACCTTATATTTTTAATTATGGGTTGAAACAAGACATTGACATGCAATAGTCTTGTCAGAATCGCCCGATTTCTGCTTATAGTTGCAAACACTCAAAAATGTTTCAGAAAATGTCCCAGACTGCTTTCAGCCTTACATCCACTGCAACCTCTGCAGCGTGATGGAAATGAAATAAATGTGTTTGAAGGAAAACAGCGCTGCCAAGTACTTCTGCATCCACTCAGTCTAAACGTTTCCAATGAAAACCCTTAGCTTGCAGTCTCTAAATCCGCTCCTGAGAGAACTGCGATGTTGTTTCAGCATGATGAAGATGAATTCATCAAACCTGCTTTAAGTTCCCAGAACAACTTCACTTAGTTATATGAACTTTAATAGCATTTCTAAATCAATCATCATACTGTACATTGGCATGTTCCCCTTCACAAATCAACCTCAGGCTTTGATGTCTGCTATGATAATGTTCCTGAGGGAACTACTTCCGTTTAAGAACGTTGATGAAAGCGTCTTTTGGGACGTCAATGTTGCCAATGCGGCGCATTTTCTTCTTTCCCTCAGCCTGCTTCTTTAGCAGCTTCATTTTTCGTGTAATGTCACCACCGTACTAGGAAAGACAGATGTGACCAAGAATCAGCAGCTAATTAAAAAGGTAGAAGAAACATTTTTCAGTATGAGAAGAGGTACTCACACATTTTGCGAGAACATTCTTTCGATATGCTTTTATTCTAAAAGAGAAAAACAAAGATAAGGAATATTAAAGGAGTAGTTTATGCAAAAATGGACCCTCAGGCCAATCATAATGCAGATTTTTGTTTCTTCTTCAAAACAGATTTGAAGAAATTTAGCATTACATGACTTGCTAACCGATGGATACTCTGCAGTGAATGGGTGCCGTCGATTGAGAGCCCAAACAGCTGATAAAAAAAATCACAATAATCAACACAACCACAGTCCATCATTTATCTTCTTTTGAAGTATGCATATTTGTAAGAAATCCATTTTTAATGTGTTAAATCCACTTTTGAACCATCTCTTCTGATCAAAATAAAGTGCATAGTCCATAATCACGTGTCCTCCAGTGAAAAAGTTAATCAAAATCTACCAACATTTTTGTTTAGAACTGTTTTGGACTGTTTATGCATATAAAAAGTGCTCGATCTGTGCAGATTTCTCTCCTGATTCAGACAAGGTAGCTTTTTCACTTGAGAAAGCAGTATTTTGGACTTATATTTTAGATGCAAAGGTTTGAAGATTAATAAACAGCTTTGAAAAAACGGATTTTTTTTTAACAAACACAAAACTTAACAAGATGTTAATTACTGCTGTTATTGTGATGTTTTTAGCAGCTGTTTGGACTCTCATGCTGACGGCACCCATTCACTGCAATGGATCCATTGGTGAGTATCCATTTAAAATGGATACTCACCAATGGACCCATTGCAGTGAATGGGTGATGTAATTTCTTCAAATCTGTTCTGATGAAGAAACAAACTCATATACATCTTGGATGGCCTGAGGGTGACATCATTTTAAGCAAATTTTCATTTTTGGGACAAATATTACTTTATGTTTAAAGTTATTATCTTAGTAACATGCACAATACTACACGTCCACACTTACGTTTCTCGAGCGATGATCTTGCTGCCGATGGCTGCTTGCACTGCGATCTCAAACATCTGTCTGGGGATGGACTCCTTCAGTCTCTCACATATGGCTTTACCTGCACTGTACGCTTTGTCTCTGAACACAAGGACCAATCAGAGCTTGTGTCATTTTTTTTTAGAAATCACATCACAAACATGGAAGATGATATTGAGACTTTAAGATCTTTATAGCCATATTCGCATTTTAAAGGGATTTGGGTATTTAATTGCCTTTAAATTATCAAATAACTTCTAAACACCTCTTGAAAAAATTTAACTGTATCATGAAAGATCAAGACTTGCTTATGAACAATAGTGGCGAGTTCTTCCACTGGCCGCCCATTGAGGAGGAAGTCCATCTTAATCAGATCAGCGGCCTCATAACCAGCATCCTCGTAATCAAAGCTATGGACAACAGGAAATCAAGCTCATCCAGAAACTGTGACATATCCAAATATCAAAACACAAATGATACCTCACTTATTTACAATTTTTTTCTAATGTTTCCGAACACATCTCACACTTTTATTTGTTTTGCCTCTGTATTGTTAGTACTGCATGGATTATGTATTGTGTATTTGTAAAGTGACCTAGAGTTGAGTTTCTGAAATGTGCTATATAAAAGTCTTATTAATAACATAAGCACTAATTAATTCTTTCACAACGAGCTCACCTGGCGTATCCTGATGACATGGATTTCAGCTGGTCGTAAAAGTCCATTACAATTTCATTTAGAGGGAAAATATACTTCATCATCACCCGATGGTCATCGATGTAGAACATATTCTTCTGAACGGCCCTGCGGCTCTTCAACAAGGCAGAGAATTGCATTGTAGGTCACTACAAATGCAAGACTCAAAATATGCATTCTCAGAAATTGGAATTCAAATAAATGCTACGTTTACACGACAAGAATGTAGTCATAAACGGAAAAGCTTTTCCCTTGCCCTTTTAAAAAGTTTCACGTATACAAAACAGCGTTTTTTAAAACGATACGTTTAATACGTTTAAACATATCTGCGAAAACGGCTGAAAATGCTGTATTACGTATGCCATGCCTGTAGTTGGCGATGTCACCTTGTTAGGTAACAGCACCTGTAGGGAAGTGACGATTATATGTTTATGATTATATTATTATATGTATATGATGCGTCTCCACTGTTGGTTGTAATATTGGTGAAGTAAATCCACACTTTGCTGAAGAACCGTTAGCAAACTCTTGAGCAGCAACAAAAAGTACTATGTACTCCGCTAGCTAAACGATAATGGTGCCGTTTTCAAAAACGTACACTTTGAAACCTGTTTTCAAAATATGCGTTTACAGTCCCCAAAACGCCATTGTCGTGTAAACGGCCCCCAAGTATTTGTCGCTGATGTTGTCACTTTGGTCTTTTTCTTCGACTTAGGAGAGACCAATATTATTACTTTGGTTTAGTTTTTACTTATATTGAGTAAACTAAACTAAACTAAACTGCAGGCAATGTGAAAGGTGATTGACCTAATCCCACCTGACACAGGGTCATGATCTTCCCAGTGAAGTCATCCGGAGCGATGATGGTTCCCATCACCATGGGTTCCAGATACTCCACGACCTGTGACTTATCAGGGAACTGAGCAGGATTGATGATGGTGATCACTTCTTCACCGTGTTCCTACAAATCAAAAACTGCTTATCGCTAACTGCTGTTCATTCATTCATTCATCCATTCATTTATGTTCGTTCATATAAATCTCTGCATACCATCTGCACACAGTTACAAGACTGAAGAAAAATTAGGTTGCATGTGCAAAACTCACAAGCACAATTTGTTGCTATATTGCTTCTAAGGTATTCTGGGTAGTTTTTAACACATTCTTATGCAATTTCTAAGATATACCTGCATGTTGCTATTCAGTTCCTAAGGTGTTTTTAGCATGTTTCTATGCAGTTGTTATGGTATATAGTATATACCATGTTGCTATATAGTTGCTAAGGTGTTCTGGTTGGTTTTTAGCACATTTTGTCAACGAGTCCTACCTTTATGAGTTTGGCAGATGCTAGCACAGCCTTGTAGGGTACAGTCGGAGCTGTTACTATGACAGATGCATTGTACTCCTGCTCTAAACGCTGGTTAAACACCTCCATATGCAGCAAGCCCAGAAATCCCAGCCTGAGACAAAGAAATTAACCTTTTTAAATATTTAAAAAGTGAAAGAATACAAGCTCGACCCAGCGACTGAACTTAAAACAACAGTTTAAGCTCACACTGATTTGTTTCTCTGTGTGTGTGTGTGTGTGTGTGTGTGTGTACCTCCATCCAGCTCCCAGAGCTAAACTGCTGTCCCTTTGAACCGTCACACTTGAGTCATTTAGCGTCAGTTTCTCCACGGCGCTGCGCAGGGCTGTGTATTCTGACTGGTCCATGGGATACATGCCTGAAAGTGTCACACAATTTGACATTTGCAGCACTGTAAACCTACCCCTTAAACTTTGGTTTACACAGTTTAGCACAAACATCAGGACGGTTTTAGGAACACACCTGCAAAGACCATGGCTTTAGCCGGTTTGAACCCTGGCAGCGGCTCCACAGGCTGTTTTTGGAGGTAAAGTGTGTCTCCAATCTGAGCCTCCTTCACTTCTTTCATCCCTGCGATCACGTAACCCACCTGCCCTGCATACCTGAGAGCAAAAATGTCAAAATGCAAAAGGTCAAAGGTTAAATTCGTGGAACTGAGACTGTCTGAAACAGTTAGTGTGTAATGTTGCTGTTTGAGCATGAACAATATCTGCAAAGTTATGAAGCTGAAAGTTCACCTGGGAACATGCAACAAAGGGGCAAGGTCATTTTGCGCTGCTTTAGAGAAGAGGAAGAGAAAACTAGGGGTGCACATCAAAATCCTCTTAAATTAGTATATTAATATTCTCTGGGTCTCAATCAGACTCAAATTGATAAGCAATATTGACGATGTCATTGTTTACAATACAACCGGAGCACATGCCACTGAGCTGATGGGCGGGACATTTAAACACGCACTAGAGGGGGTTTAGCCAATCACAACACACTGGACCAGCTAACCACTCTGAGCTCATTGCATATTTATGAGGGAGGGGCTTCATAAAAGCAGGAAATGATCAGTGCATTTAAAGGAGCAGTGTGGAATAAAGATAAATTATATGAAAAATAATGTGTTTTTTTTTAAACGAAGCATTAACACATTAGACTGCATCCCATAAACACAATCAAGCCTAGAAAAAAAAAACACCTTGATTCACGCCTTTAATATCACATTTTAAATCCTAAGTTTCAGTGCAATCTAAGAGTTTTGGACCCCTAAAAACAAAGTTCTTAAATTTGAAAACAAGACTTAATCAGGAACATATGAATCTTTATTTTTTTTTACTTTTAATTCATGTTTTTAGATGTTATTTATTATATTCACTGTTCTGTTTTTAAATCAAGAAACTCATTTTTAGGTTTAAAATTTTAATATCAGTGCAATTTCAGAGTTTTGGAATAAGAACAATTTTCTTACATTAATTGTATCCAACCAAAATAACCATCAAATAATTATAACATTTTATTTCATTAAATGTAAACAATTCTATAAAAAAATGCAAAAACACAACTGGAAGGTTACTTATAATAAAGAAATACATCTTTATACTGGAGTCTCTGGGTTGTAAAGGCTGAAAACTCTTTTCTTAAGATTACTGTGGTGCCTTTCAAATGGGTCTCTTCATAGAAAAACGTTTTAGTATTGAACTGTTTTATTTATCTGTGTTTTGTTTCCTCGTGACGAGTCGTGAGGTCTGTTTGTGCCTACAGCGTATGTGAGATTCTCACAGGGTTTCTGTTGGGTGTTCGTCGGGTCTCAGAAGGCCCAGCTCATTGACCTCATATGACTTCCCCAGGTGGGCAGAGACGATCTTGTCTCCTCTGGACACACGTCCACCAAACAGAGCGATGTTGGCCACTACTCCTCTGTAATGGTCGAAGGTGGAGTCAAAGACAAGGGCTTTAAATGGATCTTCCACTTTCGCTGTCGGACTGAAACAGAGAGGAAAAACTGATGATGTACAGAAATACATTTAAACAAACTCATTTCTCATGGGACTTTGTAAAGAATGAAATAACTTATTTCTACATTTGAAAACTGTCCCTCATGTACACTGCCAACAATGTATGTAAAAGGAAGAAGTTATGAAAGAAGCTATAAAAAACACATTATGGAGGAAATGTGAGATGATGAAGAATGTAGACGAGCGGGTTCATTGGAAAAACACATGATGACACGTGGTGATGTTGATTTACCAAAAAGAAACTTCCTGATTCATTCCCATCTTCATGCTCAAAGTTAGTTTGTAAATATTCACATGTAATGTAATTTTAACAGTACAGTAGCAAAAATTATTTCAATTCAAACGATAATTAAGTTGCCACAAAAATATTAAGCAGCTCAATGTTTCTTGAGCAGTAAATCAGAATGATTTCTGAAGGATCAGTTGAATAAAGACTGGAGTAGAGTAGAGATGCTGGAAAACATGTTTTGCATCACAGGAATAAATTGCACTATATGTTTAAATAGAAAAGTTATATTAAATTGTAATAATATTTCACAATATCACGGAGCATTAGACTTAAACAAATGACTGACCCAAAACCTTTAAATGTATTTAATGCATTACTGTTTACTGTTTGCAATTAATTTCACAATGCAATTTTATATTACAAAAACAGGCTCCATTACGTCAAATATATAATTTAACAAATATATAACAAAATGTTTTTGTCTTTTGTAGTGAATTCTTGTTCTGGTTTTGTGAGATGCAGTAACTAATACTGTTCTTGCTCTGATAACATCTGTCTCATAGAGCCTTCTGTTCTTCCGGACATCACACATCAGTTGATTCGAAATATTTTCTGCATGTCTCTCTATTGTGTGAACTGTAACGTATGATTCATTGTCGATGGCCTCTCCCCGTTCATAATCCTGTTTAGAAAGATGCAATCTGGGCTTTGGGGATCACTGTCCTCCTTTTGTCTGATACAATCTTATGAACGCAAACATGGTCGAATACAATCAATCAAAGCACACCCACACAGTATGTGCTGCTCTTACACTCTCACAGTGACCTCTTGTGGAGAAAAGTGAATCAGCTTATGATACTCACGGAGGAATCCTTTTCACCACTTCTTGGAGAACTTGGTCCACGTTTGTGCCCAATTTTGCAGAGATCTACAGAAAACAATCACAAGCCAAGGTAAAAATATAACTGGCATCTGTATAAAAAAACAAACAAACAAAAAACATGTTTAAATACAGCTCACCCTGATACACTCTTCCTTAGGAATATCAAAAACCTTTTCAATCTGTTTTTCAACTCGCTCTGGATCAGCATTTTTCAAATCAATCTGTCAATTAAACACACACACACACACACACACACACACACACACACACACACACACACACACACACACTAAAATGCCAAATGTAGACAATTCAGATGAGCAACAGTTAAAAAGTCTGAAAATAAATAAAACAATCAGTGACTATTAAAATGACTATTGACTCATTCCTAGATCAAATGTAATGATATATCATCAAGATGAATGTAATAATATAGCATAATAAGTTATGCAACAAGCTCAAAACATACTACAGAACTGTAATAAAGCATTTAGATGAAAGCCAATTAATAAAGGTCCACACAGTTGTATTTGGACTGATCACAAGATCAAAACAGTTCAGGTATTAAAAAAAAAAATGTTTTTCTTAAATCTTCTGCATTGTGTCCTGCCTCTGTACTCAACTTGAGCTGGATATAAAGACATTTTTATAATTTATTTAAAGCACTGGGATTGTTTTTAACTTGCATGTATAAAATGTTTACTGCATTTAAAGGAAAGATCATAAATTCAGTCTGTAATATCTACCTTGTTTATCACAGGGATGATTGTCAGTTGAGCCTCAAATGCCAGGTAGAAATTGGCAACTGTTTGCGCTTGAATTCCCTTTGAATTATAGAAACAAACTTGCAATTGGTTATTGTTCTTTTAATGCAATTATGAAAGACTAAAGTTTTTAGTAATGATAAGAGTATTTATGCTGTAATGTTTGAGCTGTTTTTAAGTACAACTATTAAAAATTATTTTCTTTATTGAAAAAGCTAATGTAAATATGAGATA
Organism: Carassius carassius; assembly: GCF_963082965.1. Taxonomy (NCBI): domain Eukaryota; kingdom Metazoa; phylum Chordata; class Actinopteri; order Cypriniformes; family Cyprinidae; genus Carassius; species Carassius carassius. The sequence continues at coordinate 20,018,119 of NC_081783.1, read as the reverse complement.
AAACTTAAACAATAAACTTAAAAATTAGAAGTGTCACAATGGTGACAGAAACTGAAATAAAATAAGCACAACTTTAATGTGAGAGAGCATGAAAATTACTAAAAGGATATATATAAAAAAATATATATAGAAAAAGCTTCGAACACTTGCAAAAAATAATGAAAAAGAAAAAAAACATGCCAAAATTACTAAAACTTAAGCTAAAATAAAATAAAAACTGAACATATATTAAAAACATTTAAAATATTAATAAATACTATATTAGTATATAAATAATACAAAAAAATAACATTGGTATGTGCATAAAAACAAACGGTAGCAGGTTTAGAATAAAAAACGAAAGACCCTTTAACTCTGTTAATACTCATTTAATAAGCAGAATGTGTCATTTATAAAATGATTCACCTGATTTGCATCTACAATGAGCAGAACTCCTTGGCAAGCGGATATGGAACGTGAAACTTCATAGCTGAAATCAACATGGCCCTAAAAATAAAATATTGCAATCTCTCAAATTATAGTAAATAATAGACATTAGTAGACTAACAGTAATGTTATTATCCTCACAGGTGTGTCGATGAGATTGAGCAGATATGTCTGTCCATCACGCTGGTAAAAGAGAGACGCAGTCTGAGCTTTAACAGTGATTCCTCGTTCTCTCTCCACCTGCAGTTTATCCAGCACCTGCTTGTTACTCGCTGTCTTTGCAATGGCACCTGCTCATACACAAAAACAAACAACAAAAAAATAAAAACAACGAAATAAAGAGATTACGAGCAACAATTTTTTTAAACTCACATAATCCACAGGAAAGAGAAATAGAGAATCACCGGTGATCTCCAGAAGTCTGTCAGCTAGAGTGCTCTTGCCATGATCAATATGAGCAATAATGCTGAAATTTCGAATCCTCTCCACTGGAAATTTTGACATGTCGAGACTCTCCTGAAAAAGCAAATGACTCAGATTTAGTATCCATCTTCAACAAGCACATCAACTATTATAAGACCATTATTATCTATAAAAATCAGAGAATGAATAACTGTGTAAATTAATCCACCAAAATGCCATAGTCACTACTGTAAAATCACATTAGGTTAATATATAGGTTATATAGTATTTTGCTTACAGCCAAAACAAGTCAAAGCATTAGAATTGACCTTCACAGATGCATTAGAGCTGACTTCTCTGACAGAACTGATGTTCCAGCAGGAGCCTTTCATCCATCTGTGTCTGATCACTGTACATGTGCTCATGCAGCCCTGAGATCTGTGTTTAACGCGGCAGATTTTAATATCAGGAACGCGTTTGATAAAGGGCAGAAAGAACCCGTGGGATCTAAACACAGACATCGTCTTTATCAGCTCACTAACATGTTATTACTGAATAAAGAAAGATTACTGTATACGCTTCAAACTGTATATCGAACATATCTTCCCCTCGAAAAAAAAAAGATTTGAGGATTAATATCCTTATTGAAAGCAGTGTTTAGTCAAGTCTTCACTAGGCTGTGTTCTCCAGTGTGACAGCTACTGTGAGCCGCCATGTTGGCTGGAACGTCATCAAGCGTTATCGTCGGAGCAAGAACTTGGAATTATGGGAAATGCAGTTCACTGCCAGTGCATTTTATTCTGAAAGCTACACTCAAATGTTCCAGGAATGTTAGAATGTTAACATGTCCAGTTTTCTTATCGTGTTTAGAACATTATTTAAACGTTATTTCGTTTCTAGCATGTTTCGTACAATGTTGTACTAACTTTTTTAAAAGCCTACCCAAAATAAAAGGTTGTTTGATTGTGTTTTTTTAATAGGCCTATACTAAAACGTAAAAAAAATCAATTTTAAATTAGAACATTAGAACATAAATTATATGAATTAGAACATTATTCAACATATAAATTAGAACATTATTTATAGGAGACTAAAGTGTTATAGGCTACTATTTTTGTTTTCATCCAGAATGTTATTGTAATGCCATTATTATTATTTTTTATATTCCAAGAAGAATGGAATATAAATATATATATATATATCTCTTAACATCATGAAAACATTCATCAAGTAAAAATATAATAAAGAGTTTCTGAGAATGTTGACCTCAGAATGTTTTCTCTCATTGTTATAAGAACATATGTCAAATATAAGAACATTCCATTAACGTTACTTAAGACTGTTTTGTCCTAACATTTATATCACATTTATACATTAAGATATATGCCAGTAAAAACTAAATTTAATAATAATAATAAAAATAATAATAAACAGGAAAAGATAATTTATTTAAAAAAATGTGGTTTGAAAAGTGATATATACCTGTGTGTGCAAAATGATAAAATAATAAATTAGCTCTTCTGATGTCATTCCAAAATTCTCTCACTACTTCATGAAATAAAATTGGATTCAGTTTTATTTTATTTGATTTGTGGAAGAAAACTCAAACAAGTACTTACAATTTTCTGATTGATAAAACGGCAGCTTGAATTCCATTAGAATATATTAGAATAGAATAAAATGGAATAGAATAGATTTTGATTAGATACCATATTAAATTTACTTACACTGTATAAATGTCTTATATATATATATATATATATATATATATATATATATATATATATATAATTAAATATAAATATATATTTAATCATTAAATAAATATAAATACATCTATCTATCTATCTATCTATCTATCTATCTATCTATCTATCTATCTATCTATCTATCTATCTATCTATCTATCTATATAAAATGTTCATTAAGTGTAGTTGCTCTTGTTTCCCACAAGGTGTCACCGTAAACACAATGTATTATGCAGCTGGAATAAGTGGGAGGAAAATCATTACCATGGCAACATAACAGCCCACTCATAGTGAGTAGGTCCCTCTGAATATTGCTTCAGTAAGAAATCAAATGAGAGATGTTTTTCTGGTTCTGATGGCTGATGGCCACTGGTCGATGTTTATCACTGTCAGGCCTTTCTGTGGCTTTGAGTCTGCACTTGTCAGTTTCTCAACATCAAAGTAGACCAACTCTATTTTATGTCATGCTCAGATTCTGTTATGAAGGATATTTATAGAACACTACTCATGTTATCTTCGAAAAGTGTTTGCAGCTGTGAGCGTAGTAATGTGAAATTGCACTTTGGAGTGTTTACATGCGTGTGTGAATTAATCATGGAGTGTTTAATGTATGTATGAAGTAAGAACCATGCATTAAGCATTTAGCATGTTTATTTGGTGCGAGAGTATGCAGAACAATAAATAAACAGCATTTTAGATGCACTTTAAAAACACTGCTTGTTTTAGATATATTGTTTTGTCAAGTTTTACTCACCCTCATGTCGTTCCAAACCTACATGAGTTTCTTTCTTATGTTTAACATAAAAGATATTTTAAAGTATGCTGGTAATCAAACAGTTGATGATCCCCATTGACTTCCATAGTATTTCTTTCTCTACTAGGGAAGTCAGTGGGGACCAACAACTGTTTGGTTCTCCAAAATATCTTCTTTTGTGTTCAACATAAGAAAGAAAATATACACAGGTTTGGAATGATGTGAGCTGAGTAAATGATGATCATTTTTGTGTGAACTATTCCTTTAACGTTCCTTGGGATATTAGTTTGCTCACTTTATTCATCATGTGTGATTTAATTCCCTTCACTTTCAGGAAAAAGGTACAAAAAGCTTTCAAGTTTGTATCTCATGTACCTCATGTAAGAAAAAGCTGGAAGCGAACAGACTGTGATGGAAGCGCAGCACAGGTTGAGTCGCCCTTCATTAACACGTTTCCTCTTCCTGTTGACCTCTCACACTGCCTGATGGATGTTTGCTGTAGGCCTCAGCCCCATAATAATAATGTATGACTGTGTTCAACATGACTTTGCTAGCCTGTGTGATAATGTGTCCCTCTGTAATGGCAGTTAGTAAAGTATCACTCATTAAAACCGTGCTCCTCTGCCGCGCTGATCAGATCCTGGAATAAGCCCTGGGCCCACGCATTCTCCTTAGTGTGATTGTGCCACCCACATCCAGCCTAGCTGGTGATGCACACTTCTGAATTTATATGAAGACAGAATGGCAGTATTAAGATACACTGCCATGCAGTGCAGTTATTTTTAATAAAAACTATTACACTTAAAAAAATCAGTCAGAAACTGTTAGTAAAATTCACAAATAATTAAAAAGAAACACAAGTAATCCACTGAATTAAATGTGAAATTTGAAGCAAAAAAAAACTGAAATTGTTTTTTCTTGTAAAACGTACTCCAATAATCTTTGTTTTATTTCCAACTTTGGAATTAATGATTCATTCAATAATTTTTTTTAAGTGTTACAGTTTTTAGTAATTGAAATCAAGATAAATAATAATAATGATAATAATAGTAATAAACTGTCATAAAACTGCACTTTCACAGCCTGCACAACAACAACAACAACAACAACAACAGCATTAAAAAAAAAAAAAAGATTTTCCTTGTATTTACTCAATACAACAGCTGACAGCTTCATAAATGCAGTTATTGTTTGGTTACACTTTATTTTAAGGTGTCCTTGTTATATTATAAATATTAATTAACTACATGTACTTACTATATGCTTAGGGTTTAGATCATGTACTGATAGAAAAAAGTACATAAAAAAATTCCTCTAATATGATGAAATATTTCATAAATAATTCAAAATCCAAATAGATCCCCTTCTAACTGCTAGTCAATGTTTTTGTTGCTGTTTTCATAGTAGCATGATTTGGGATGCAATAATCCATCTCTTCGCCTGGGATAATTTGCACATTAGGATGCAGAGGGCATCTCTATTCATCTGAGAACCAATGAGAGAGATCATTATAATCATGTAAATCTAAATACATGTTGCAAACAGCAGTGTATCTATATATCCATGCAGAAACCTGCAACAGTTCACAGAAAATAAAAGGAAGTCTATGCCAAAATGAAGATTGTTTTGGGACCATAACGTCAGGCTGTGAAGCTACAAAAGGTAAGGCAAGGCAAGGCAAGTTTATTTCTATAGCACATTTCGTACACAATGGTAATTCAAAGTGCTTTGCATAAAAGAAAGTAAAATAATCATGAATAAAAATAATAACAAAAATAAAACAAGCAATTTTAAAACTTTTAAAATGATTAAAAAACATTTACTTAAAATGAATTTAAAAACAGTTAGAAAATGATTTTACATAAAAAAATAAAATAAAATAAAAAAACAGTGAAAATATAGTGCAATCAGTTCGGACATTGCACAGTGCTCATTCAGTAAATGCACAGCTAAACAGATGGGTTTTGAGTCTAGATTTAAATGTGACTAGTGTTTTAGCACATCTGATCTCTTCTGGAAGCTGATTCCAACTGCAGGCAGCATAGTAACTAAAGCTGGACTCCCCTTGTTTTGTGTAAACCCTTGGTATTTCTTACTGACTCGATCCTAGTGATCTGAGTGCTCTGTTAGGTTTATATTCAGTGAGCAACTAAAACTAAAAGAAACTAAAAGAAACCTTTCTACAAAGTCAATTTCACAAGAGAAAACAATTCCTCCTGCTCCAAGGGTCCAAACACCTTGAAAATCCATGTATTTTATATTCGCCGTTATTTCAAGTCATTTTGTTGCAATTGTTTTTCTCTGGATGCCAAATGGCCTCATTTGAAATCAACTCTTTGTTTCAATATCACTTCATTTCTGCAGTCTCTGAATACAAACCAGCTTTAACTATCCATCTGATCGTGCCACACAAAGGTTTAAGAGGAAAAGTGGGATTGTGGCAGTGGCGAGTAATTGTGAAGAAAAAGAGGAGCTGACAATCCTCCCCTCTGCATTTGGCACAGAGCCTGGGGGGCGGCTGTAAAGAAATGAGTGGGTGGACGCGAGACAAAAGCTTTGGAATCACAGCACATTCGGCAGAGGCAAACTTGTGAAAGATTAACGCTCAGCACATGATTGTCTCACTGTTGTGTCATGCACAATGAATCCTTACACATTTAGCTTGTGACGTGATCAGTGGAGTACATAAAATGCATCAGCCAATGAGCGAATTGTGTTGTTTTTACATTCTGTTCACAGTACGTAACACAGCCTCTCCTTTTATACAAAAACAATACAATTTCAATGCCATTTTCTTCAACTCATACAACATCCTCACACTTGTCTTTTTTGAGGTCAATGTTCTGGCAAGGTTCTCTCAAAGTTATGAAAAATGTTCTTCTAGCAACATTAACAGAATGTACAAAGTTATCTAATGTTCTTAAAACATTAGTACAAAAGTGACTATTTTTAATTTATAGATTATTTATGAAATGTTTCTTTTAAAGCATTTTAGTTGGACATTCAGAACATTCAGAAATAGCATTTTCATACTTTAATGGTATGCTTAGCAAAACAAATATATTTTTCTAATTTTGGGTAACTGGTAGATATTTGTCTGTTACTCTGTTGTGCATTTTAGGCTGGAATGCTGTAATGACCCGTGCATCAGAATAAGCCACTCAGAAATCAAAATCAAGTCACATGCTCATTGGGCATAAAAATGACCCTTTAGTGCATTTTCGAAAACACTACAAAAGCCTTGACCAATTAAACTCTTAGAAATGTGCTATGAGCAGCATGAATCACTGACCACTAATAATCAAAAACACATTTTCTATTTCTGTAAGACTTTTGGATACCAGAACTTGCAAAATCCCTAGATATCACAACTTGTAAAATCTATTTATTTGTATCTACGTTTTGTATTTAATTTGTGGCAATGTTTGGCAATAATTACTTTTGTGAGGACTGCATTTGCACTGTTCATCATTCTTGCAAAAACTATTAATTTGCAGAAAACATGCTGTTAATTTGTGATGCATTTGGCAGTTTATGTCAAAAGTTTTCTGTAACACTGGATTCTTGTAATAGTATACCATTGCAAACAGTGCCAAGGCATCCCTTGGAAAATACAGTGTTACTGCAAACACCTACAGCAAAAGCCTGAAGAATGGGAATTATGAAAAATTATTCTGGTGTTGATCCCTTTTAATAATTCTCAATTAATAATTATTCTCAATAAATAAAATAGTAGTAAATTCAACTGGCAAATCATTTCAATTCAATTCAAGTTTAATTGTACAGCGCTTTTTACGATACAAATCATTACAATGCAACTTTACAGAAAATTATGTTTCTACAACATTTAGTAATAGCTTATAAGGGGTGACTGTCAGTTTGTGTGCATATGACAGGATTTTTCAGAAACATTTATACAAGACGTAGTAAGCCAGATGATGAACATTATTAACAGCAATTATTATATGATGACATCACACTTGTAGCAATATTTGTTAGTTCTGTTTGTTAATTCAGGGTTAGCATCATCTGGGGTCCTCTGAGGGTCAGCATCATTTCTTCTCAGGTGTTCTGGATCCAGACTAAAGCTTGTGTATATCCTAGTTACGCAAAACAGAGAAACAAATAGAGACATCATATTATTATATTACATTACATTCCAACGAAGTAAAATTAATTAGTTTAACCCAAGCTAAAGAATAAGAACGCGCATTTGATCAGATGCAACTGCACTCACAATTTATAAGATGCATTATTCGAATGCTTGGCGAAAGAGATGCGTTTTTAATCTAGATTTAAACAGAGAGAGTGTGTCTGATTTCAATAATAAACTTGCAAAATGTCTGTTTACATTAACTTTTAATGACTTTTTAGTAAAAAAAAAAAACTATCATAATAAACAAACACAAAAATGTGGTTTCATTCGTTTTTCATAAAATTGCCAACAGTTGAACAAGTTTAACTACATGAACAAGCAGTCAGCTCAATTTATGTAAGTCTCATTAGTAAATCTTTAGTGTTTGAGTCACTAAAAATAACAGACTCATTGTGAATTAATGGTTTGAACTACACTGGTTATGCTGTAGATTAAAAGAAACAACAACAGGAAGGAATAAGGACGGTTTCTTGATTCCTTATCCCTTCTGCCTAACATTTATATGTATTAAAAAACAAGATTTGCCTGACCAAGCACACGCAGTTTGGAAAATGGATTGTCTAAACAGGTTCTTGCCAGATTGGAAACTTTATCCATCTGCTTAAAAGATTTTAGCGCAACCATTTGATTCATCTAATAAATGGTTTTGTAAATAAATGCATCTACCAAGAGTTTAATTGTAAACGTAAATTAATTTGCCATGATAAAGCAACTCTCTTGCACAACCTTTGCCAACTAATTATCTAAAAACTTTTGACAATTCTTCTTTTTTTTTTGACTTTTCACAATGTGCTTCCTTACCGGCATGATACAGCAAAGTTTTCCCTGCCAATATGTATCTTTTGCCTCATTCATTCAAGAAAGTAAAGCTAAAGGTTGGTTCATTTCTGTTGCCTCTCCTCCATCTTTCTGGAGCAGTTCCCTGGGGAAATTACAAAACAAGCCAGGGAAGTGGGGATTTGTCATATTGAATTTGCAATCAAATCAGTCAATTTAAAAAGGTGCTCGTTGTCTTAAAAAGGCTTTGCTTTTTTCTCTGCTTTTACTCCCAGTTACCTGAGCAGCATTCCACAGCATGAGTAATGGGATGCAAAGTGGTCTGTCTGCCTCGGCCACATCTCCAGAAAGTACTTACATCCTCATGCACACACAAAAGTAATGCATGCATGATGGACACACATGCACACACAAATAAACAGTGCGTCAAAACATGCATTGACACAAGCTTTTTCTCTCTTTTTTAAAGAGAATTTACATGTCTTGAGGTAATCAGCCGATGTTGCACAAACACAGCCAAATGCTCTTTGATTACTGCAGTACATTTTGTTTTAGCTGACTGATTGAATGTCGGTATATACTAACAGCCTTGGGCAGTTTTTCTGGATGACCAGGGTCATTCCTCTTATGCAGCACCTTTGAAACTTTGTAAATGAAAATGTATGTGTTGTTTTTAAAGGAATAGTTCACCTAAAAATTTACATTTTGCCATCCAAGATGTAGATGTGTTTATTGCTTTCACAGAGCAGATTTGGAGAAATTTACCATTACATGACTTGGATCCTCTGCAGTGAATGGGTGCCGTCAGAATCAGAGTCCTAACAGGTGATAAAAACATCACAACAATCCACAATCAGCAGTTAACCCAACCCGTTCTCATCTCAGGGCGTCATATAAGGCCGTTTTGTCACGTCCTTCTGCGTTTTTTGCCCACGCATATGGCACCCTTTTATGTATAGATGACACGCACATGGCTTTCAACCAACTGTGAAACCATCCACGATGTTATTACACGCTCAGGGCTTTGCCAGTCATAAATTCACCTCATCACTGACTACACGTAACAGGCGTTTCCAGTATGGAAGGCCAAAAGGGCCAAAACATGTGAAACTGTCGTGTTAACACGTAAATACAATTATGCACCACGACAAAATTATGCAAAAATTATGCTACTATCATTTAGAGTAGATTCTCCTGATTAAAAGAGCCCAAAACTATCTGTCAAATCTGTCATTTATATCTAAAGATTTTCCTCATAAATTTATAACACACATAAAACTGCACATGTAGTTTAGCCAAAAATCTATGGTAGCTGTCATGTAGGCTTTTCACTCACAACTTCATGAAAAAAGCATAGGCTATATCATAAAAAAGACACGTCACTATTTGCAGATTAAAAACTGTCGAAACTCACCATAAAACATAATTTAGATCTAAATATATATTTCATAAAGCTATAACACATAGAAAAAATTAGGTAATGTATCTTAGCAAAAAAAAAAAAAAAAATCTGAGGTTTCAGTCCCGTGCCGCTTTACCTCTTACCTTCACCAAACATGCATAGATCCTTTAATCAGATCGAAAGATTTCGTTCATAGAGCTGTGACACATGAAAGCAGACTGGCGCACTGAGGCTGCAAAGAAAAACAGCTCAATACTTCACGTTTCGTTTTCATTCATAGCTTCATCATGCATAGATCATTATTTTCAGAAAATTATCCCAATTAAAATGAGCCCAGAGATACTGTAATACATGGATGAGATCCAAATATATTGCTCATATTGCTATAACACATAAAACCCAACAGGCACAGCACAACAAATAACTTTAGTTTCACTTTGCGCTTTTATTAATAACTTCATGAAACATTCATAGATCATGCAAAATCATACGTCATTTTTTTCAGAAAATTCTCCAGATTAAAAGGAGCCCAAATTCATCGTAATTTGTTCACTTGATCTAAATATATTACTTAAGATATTATCACACAAAAAAACATAGGTTACCTTTGCATTCATAACTTCATGAAACATGCATAGCTCATGGAAAATTTAAAATTCTCTCGATTAAAATGAGCCCAATTATACAATAATCTGTCATTTAGATTTGAAGATATTCGTCATCGAATTATATATATATAAAAAAAACTCCAAATGCGCACATGCTGCAATATTCTCATGGTTTTACCTTTATAACTTCATGAAACATGCTCTGATTGTGAAAAACGGCATATCATTATTTACAGCAGATTATCAAGATAAAAATGAGTCCAAAATCAAAACAATCCATTACGATCTTTCATATGTAAATAATACCTAAATCCATGAATCAGTTGGAGAGCTCTATTAAACATTTGACAGAACGTAGTGTTACAACCCCTTGGCTCAAGGAGTAGCAACATGAATGGAGAGTCCATACAACATAATCAAATTTGCACAAATATGTATTTTAATCAGAAAACAGACATAACTACATTAAGGAACATAAAAAATATAAAGATACAAAAACACAACATCAAGCCTTGGACTGGAGAGCGTGAGAAAGTCCGCCTGACCACCAAACAGCAAGACGAGCAGAGAACAAGCCCCAATCTCCTTCCCTCCCGAGGGTAAGAAAGCCAGCATCTTATAAGCAGCATGGTTAATCACAATCAATTTTCCACACCTGTATTACAGCACTTAACCTAAAGACACAAAAATTGTTACCCCAAGACACCTGCTGGACAAAATAAAATACTACTGCCCCTTGGATCATCACAGTAGAATCAGACTATAACTTTTGACTCTCCTTGCTTTATTCGTGGAGTTATGAGTTGGTATTTTTGTGTATGGCACTCAGAAAGCAACAGTATTTAAATAGTATACTTCGGCGAGTCAATAGCTAAACAAAAAGTCCTGTTTCATTACAAAATACTGTAATTTTTATAAACTTTATACTATCACCACAAAATTTCAATTAATATTTATTAAAAAATAAATATTTCATAAAACTGCAATTTAAATATATTTTTTCTATAGGCTATACAAAAAAAAGACAAAATAATAAGGCTGAATAAGCTGATCTATAGCATGTTAAATGGTGGTTGCCTGTCTATGAATGGTACACCCCTCTAAGCTCACAGAAGTGGTTTGACCCAAGTCCTCAGCAGCCAATGACATTGACCCGTTTAAACTGATTTTTAACGCGTACTTCACGTGTATTTCACGTGTATTTAACGCATATTTAACACGTGAAATACACGTTAAATACACGCTGATTTTTCACACATAAACACGTATTTAACGCGTTAAATACGTGTTGTTTACGCGTGAAATACACGTATTTAACGTGTTGTTGACACGTTAAAATTCACATGTATTTGGCCCTCCTGGCCTTCCATATAATAACGCGTTAACAAGTAATTTGCGTATTAACACATAAATTGCGTGTTAACACGTACCTTCATTTTTGGGATATTAGCACCGCCTACTGGTTTGGTGCTGCTCTTGCTCAAACACAGAGAGCCTACATTAGCTTGTAAATAGCATTTTTAAATGGGCCTATTTAGACAGTTAAATAACTGTTCAAAGCCCTAAAAGTCATGACTATTTTCACAATCACAATAGAAATTGTGTAATATATTTACACATTTATCCAAACAGTATTTACATGTACACTTGTACTGTAGCATATTTCTAAAGAATATGTTTATAATTCAACCACTATGCATTATTTGTTAGAGAGAATCTGAGAACTTGAGAATAATCTGAGATTTGAGATGCATTGTTTTGCAGTGTTTTTCAAAGATATAATATATATATATATATATATATAAGTTATATAACAAAACACACATGCTTAATAATTATAATAATATAAAACAAAAGTGACTTGAATTTTTAATAATTGAAATGAGACAGAGCTTCAGCTTAAGTCATTTTACAATGGATATTAAAATGTGAAATCATGAATATGGGACCAAAAGTAATAATATATGAATTAATATTAATATATTATTAATAGGCTACTACACAGAACAAGAGATTAATCTATATTCTCGCCAAAATGTTGGATAGATTTGGAGTGCTAATACACTCGTGATCGATCTGTTCAGTTTCCGGGAAGTTACCTTTACGTCAATGTCGATGGTTCATGATGGATGATGAGGTCAGCTCAGCGTAGTGCTTGAGTCACTATATCATGAATAATTCAAGGTGTTGTGTCACGGTGACACCGCCTGTCGTTACTGTTTGTCATCATTCTCATGACTATTAATTTCGTGATGCACACCTTCGTTTTATTGTATTAATTCATGAGATTGCGAACAAGCGTTTACCTAATGGATACGATGAGCCCACATCACCTGGCATCTTCTGTCGGGTGCGCGCCCGTGACGCGCAGCGTGTAGTAAATAGAGAGACGGGAATCCGTATCATTCTTTCCAAATTATATATTACATTTCTTCACAGGTAACTTTGAAAACAAACTTAGCTTATTTCGGTTATAATAAACACTGTTAAACATATTCCAGTGGGTTGAAAAGAGTATTTATTTTAACTTTATGTTTGTCATGAGTTTGTTGCTTCGTGATTAGCGCGACAGTCTGCCATTAAATGCAATGTTGGTTCAGAGTTGTGAATTATCTGACTTCGACTTACATATTTGGTCATTTAATCCCGTGATATGTCTATTAACCCCGAGTAATAGCTAAGTACTTGCATAGGCTATGTCTTAACCCATTTAATCAATTTTTCCCCAGAGATGAGATTTGTATGATATTTACAAGATAAAATCATTGATATCAATTATAAAAAAAAATATATATATTTTAAGTTGTTGCGGTGTAGGTAAAACTGCATTCGCTGTGCAGGACAGGCTGTTGAATACAATCCTAATAAGGTTGCCAGGTCTTATGTTTGATGTATCCCAGAGTCCTGACCCTTTTGGAGATGTCCTGCATTGATGCACTTGAGTGATATGGACACAGACCTGGAAAGGCTTTCCTGTCACCAGATACCTGCAAATTGCATAAGCAACATGGAGTTTTATGTGGCATTGCCGTCTTGGTGTGGGCAACAGAGTGGTGATCCCCAGATCTTGTGTCTGGAAGATACAGATCCAATTCCCCGACCAAAGAGGCCAATATACAGGATTCCGGGTGGACCACCTTCAATAGTTTTTTTTTAATTAGCCATTTGTAATTAGTAATACAACTATTTCTAAACAGCATCTTATGGAAGAAACATTAGTGAATGTGAATTGTATGTTTTGTTCCCTGTTACCTCTACAATTTTGCACTTTACTTCTATTTATTTTAGTTTGGGTTAGACATTAAAACAAAGACATTTTCAGAAAAGTTCAATATTATACATCATTTATTACAAATATTTACAAGGACCAGATTACAGTACAACAGTCACTGCAGAGGAATGTCTCCTCTTTCAATGTGGGCCTGCACAAGTTCTGCAGTGGATGGTGGCAGCACAGCAGCAAGCAAACCCCAGCGCCTTGGGTCACTGAACCTGTTCAGCCATCACTTCCAGCCTGCACTCAAACAATTACAAAAATGTGCTACAGACACACATCTACCAATACTGTGAATGAAGTAGAATATGGCTATGTATAAAGAAAGGCCTTTGCACACAGATTCCGAAATTTGCATGCAAAATTTTCGCACATCAAAAAACCTTAAAGATACCTTAGACATACTTCCAGTCTCTGTTCAGGATCAATTGATTCACGGAAATTGGTGGTCTTTTTTTAATATGTGGCTCCAGCATCGCTAGCAAAACATCAAACTGAGCCACTGACATTCTAAAGGAAGTAAGAGTGGATGGACCCAGTATTTCCTCTTTCTTTTTTCTTTTTAAGACAAGAGGACAAAAAAAATCATCCTCACTACTTGAAGAAAATTTCGGATTAAGTGTGCAATGACCTTAAGTGTAGTTACAGTATGTACATTTGAAAATAAATACAATAGCTAATTTAGTGCATGTGTAATTGCATGACTGTAGATGCAAATCTGAAGTTGATGAACTGGTAATCACATATTAGAGTGAGTAAAAATCACAATCTAAGAGCAAATGAAAATCAAGTGAAAATCAAAAATCAAAATCAAGGATCCATGGCTTGTTTTGGCTGCCTTCATCCAGAGGCTCATGTTCACAGCATCCAGTTGCCCATGAATGTTGGTTGTGGACATGGTGTAGGACTCCATGCCACATCATCTGTAGAAATGGACCACCACACATTACATACAGCGACATTACAAACACTTATAAAATACCTTTAACTGCTCCTCGGTTAATGCTTGTTTGAAGCAATACCAAAAGTTGTTCACGATGTCCTTCATCCAGGCCAGAATTGAATTCTGATTTTTTTATGGTACCAGCCTGATCGCACGATACAAAGGAAACAAAGCCACAGTTAATATACTGTTGTAAAATATTACATTGCCAAGACAGTAAGGCAAGTCAAAATATGAAATCTTCAGTTTTCAGGTTTATTGATTAGTCATAGAATACTGAATAAATTGGGATGATTGCATACCTGTCGTAACTTCTTTCCATGATTTTTGGCAGCATACCATATGTCGAGAGAGTGGTAAATATCTTTGTAGCGCCCACACTCTGGATCTGAAACAAATAACACATCATTTGTAATAACACAATTATCAGAAGAAAAGAAAAAAGCAATTTAGTCATTTAGCAGACGCTTTTCTCCAAAGCGACTTACAAATTAGGACTAAATTAAGCAAGTTATCGTGAAGAGGCAAAAAACAATGCAAGGTGCTCAAAATACAAAGTGCAGGCATTGCTCAGAATAGTATAAGTCAAACAAGGGAGGATTAAGGGAAAAGGAAAGTTTGGCATGCTACACCGGACATACTGTCTCGGTAGTTGCACTTCTGTAGTGGCAGCATCAAGTACATGGCGAGCTGATGGAGGTTGTTGTTGTAGGTGATGTTGGCACTTTTCCTCACCAGATCTTCCTCACAGAGAACTCGTTCTTGTTCAGGAATGTATTGTGATTCCAGTTCAGGAGGATTGGGTGTGGCTACATCTAGCACAGCTTCATCTAAGCTTATTTCAGCAAGATTGTTTGTGTTGACACATCCAGTTCAGTGTATAGAAGCAGAGTATATGGACATTGATTGCCTACTCGACACAAACCAGAAGGTAAAAATGAAGCAACATTGAAAGAAGTGTATAGTTGTGAGAATGAACACCGCATTAGTTGAACCCAAAATGAAACTACTATGTGAAATGTACCGTAGCTGAAGAAAAGGAACAAAATCCTCATCCGAGCTGTCATCATCCTTGCAGTCTTTGTGAGAAGGATCAACCCAACAATCATCCATTTCGATGCTGTACAAGATGTCACAGATGAACATCAGAATGGAGGGACATGTCAGTGGAAGGCAAATAATCAGTACAGCACAATACTTACATATACATATATATATATACATATATATATATATATATATATATATATATATATATATATATATGTGTGTGTGTGTGTGTGTGTGTGTGTGTGTGTGTATGTATGAAGGAGAAACCTGATCCTGGTAACTAGAATAAAAGGGCAAGATCACTATGTTCTCAGCAACAGAAGTAGTACTGAACAAGGTTAATCAGGGTGAAACTAGGTATGAATTCCTGGGTTCCATAACTCGGAAAGATAAAAAACACAATTCCAAGAAAAGTTCCAGTCGGGAAGTTCACTTTTAGTCAGCTAAAGTTTGTATAAGCACAGTAACTTACACACTTTGTAACTTGTTAGCAGTTCTCACTATGTAATCTTTGCACCGTTAAAACGTTATAAAATAAAACTTAATTAAATATCGGTACTCACCGTTTGATTGCTATGGAAGGCATTTTCTGCCAAATTTAAATAAATAAATGAAATGATTAAAATTTAAATTAAAACCAGATTAACTATTTCATTACAGAAAACTGTACGCAAAATATGTGACAAAATTGAGAATGAAATTAAATGATTTCATTTTCACGGTGACATACCTGTCAAATTGAAAAATAAAATGCAATTGCTGATTTCACATTTAATTTTCAATACAGTCTCGAGGCAAAACTGCCAATAAAATGAAAAGCAAACGTGAAAAAGAAACTACACATACAGTTTTTACAAAGCTCTTTATTAACGCTCACGCAATAATAGTGACACAATTCAAATTTAAATGTAAATTTTACTTGTCATTTTAATTCCTCTTTTATTTCACGGTTTTCATTTTCGTTTTCATTTTCAAAGACAACCTGCATGCAAATTATATGTTAATGAGTGGGTGTGGCTCATTCAAGTAACGGCGCTAGAGACAATCGTCGAAGTCTTGTGTGCATGAGTTGAATGGTGGTTGAAACAATGTGTGAAACGACATTAAAATGTAAATATATTGTAATCGAGACATGGCGAATCTGTTAGTGAGCTATTGCGGGAAGCTGCTGCAGCATTAGAACGTGGAAGAAACAACCAGCCTGACCAGCATGCGTCAAACCCTCGACCCACTGCAGTTCCTCGGCCTAAGCCTCCACGAGACTTCCCGGAAAATCTGCTGTCTGCTGAGTTTGTGACGGCTGCAAAATGTCCAAGTGTATCCAAGATTAGGGGTGCTCCTATCACGATCGGCCGATCGTTAATGCGCATCTCATCAGTAAAGCCGGTTCTCTAATCAGCGGTTAATTCCATCAGGTGCGTGATTTCACATAGAGCAGCTGTTACTACACAGAGCCGTGGTTAACTAAGAAGATGCGCCAATAAACGCTGAAAATGAACGTGGATTTGCGTATCTTCTCAGTTAACAATGGACAGTTAATAATGTTTTGTTTGTCGGATCTTCCGACATTTTGCCATTGTGCACTGTCATTTGATTAAGATTATGTGCTTAGTTTGAAGCATATAGATGTTTAAAGACGGCAAGAGTGCGCACACGCCTCTCTCTCTCTGTAATTATTGATGGGTGTGAATTGTGCTTAACAAAAACGTTAAACATTAAACAGGTTTAGTTATAAAACTGTTTGCCAATCTCATGCACTCTTTTTCAAAACTCTATTTCACACTGTGATGCGCTTTCAAAATGCTAAACAGAGGTGGGTGAAAGTTAAACACAACTACAACACCGTTATAATGGTTTACACACAACAACTCAAAAGTGTTCACACTTATTTCAAATATAGCCTAATACATAGGCCCTAATACAAGTCAGTTCAGAGTGTGTGTATGCAGTGGCAGCTCCAGAGATTTTCTGTTGCAGGTGCTATGGGGATGCTCAACACTTAAGAGAAGGTGCTTTGAATTTTGGGGAGTTTCATTATGGAGGTCGCATCTGACCACCTTTTGGATATATATATATGCGTATACGCCGGCATTAACTTTGTTCCAAGTATAGTTTATATAGGCTATATATATTATATATAAACTTATACATATACATATAAATAACAGACATTTCTTGGGGGTACTGGGCAGGTGCTATGGTTATTATAGGGGGAGCTATTAAAAATCAACATGGAAATAAAGGCAGACTGTGAGGTGTGGACAGATATCATGTACTGTTAGAACGGGAAGAGACGGCAATAATAAAGAATATAGTGGACTCAATGTAAACTTTAGGACATAAACGCTCTGACTACTTACAATGGACACAGTCTGCATGAGAGGCGAGGCGATGGTCAATGACAGCAGGAGGAAAAGCTCAGGGGTCGTACTGATGGGGTCGTGGGGTATGTAAAAAAGTAAAAAACAAACAAAAAAAAACATCAAATTTAGTGCAAAATGTAACTGCAGTAAGTTCTGTCGAGGTGCTCAGACCGACACAGACGTTCCACTGGAAATATCTTCCTTAGCAGCTTTTGGTCTTCTCCGTAAACACACAAGATGGTCAAATTCATCCCTCTCCACAAACAAGACAGGTTTGAATAGAGTTTGTCAGGTCTTCTGACAAACATGACATGATCCAATAGTCCACAGTTTCATCACTACAATAAGTAATATTTCTTTTACACATTAAATTTGGTGACTTACATTTCAAACATTGCAAATGATTTATAGTTACTTAGTTTTGCAACACCTTTGAAAAAAGCTCCAAACAAATCCACAGCAGAACCAAACAGCAGCCTTGTGGTTCCCTGCTGAAAGGCTGCATTGTTTTGAACAAATTGATGATTCATTCATAAACACAGTCTCAAATTTCGTTGCTGAACGAATCGTTGATTTTTAATGAATCAGTTAAATGAACAATTCAGTGACTCACTTAAAGACAGTAACTTGTATCATTACTGAATTAGTTCCTGATTTTAAGTTATATTCTGTGTATAATTGTGTCAAAAAAAATCTTGAGTCTTAAAGGGTTGGTTCACCCAAAAATAAAAATTATGTCATTAACAACTAACCCTCATGTCGTTCCAAACCAGTAAGACCCCCATTTATCTTCGGAACACAGTTTAAGATATTTTAGATTTAGTCCGAGAGCTCTCAGTCCCTCCATTGAAGCTGTGTGAACGGTATACTGTCCATGTCCAGAAAGGTAAGAAAAACATCATCAAAGTAGTCCATGTGACATCAGAGGGTCAGTTAGAATTTTTTTGTAGCATCGAAAATACATTTTGGTCCAAAAATAGCAAAAACTACGACTTTATTCAGCATTGTCTTCTCTTCCGTGTCTGTTGTGAGAAAGTTCAAAACAAAGCAGTTTGTCATATCTGGTTCCCGAACGAATCATTCGATGTAACCGGATCTTTTTGAACCAGTTCACCAAATAAAACTGAATCGTTTTAAACGGTTCGCGTCTCCAATATGCATTAATCCACAAATGACTTAAGCTGTTAACTTTTTTAATGTGGCTGACACTCCCTCTGAGTTCAAACAAACCAATATCCCGGAGTAATTCATTTACTCAAACAGTACACTGACTGAACTGCTGTGAAGCACATGGAACTGATTCTTTTGGTGTTTGATTCTGAACTGATTCTGTGCTAATGTAATGAGTGCGGGTAAACTGAAGGCTTGAATCAAGGTAATCATCGCCAATGACGCCATTACGTCGAGCGCAAAAGAACCGGTGAACCGTTTTCTTTAACAGGTTTATTGAATCGAACTGTCCGAAAGAACTACTGGGGATCCGAAAACCATTGCAACCGATCCTTGACTCGAGAACGAGTCAGTCTTTTGTTTGTTATCTGGCTCGGCTCGGTGTTCATCTTCAGTTCTCTCTTCAAAGCAGTTCAGTCATTTGTGGATTAATGCGTATTGGAGACGCGAACCGTTTAAAACTATTCAGTTCGATTTGGTGAACTGGTTCAAAAAGATCCGGTTACATCGAATGATTCGTTCGCGAACCGGGTATCACAAACTGCTTTGTTTTGAACTCTCTCTCACAACGGACACGGAAGAGAAGACAATGCTGAATAAAGTCGTAGTTTTTGCTATTTTTAGACCAAAATGTATTTTCGATGCTTCAAAATATTCTAACTGACCCTCTGATGTCACATGGACTACTTTGATGATGTTTTTCTTACCTTTCTGGACATGGACAGTATACCGTTCACACAGCTAAAAGGAGGGACTGAGAGCTCTCGGACTAAATCTAAAATATCTTAAACTGTGTTCTGAAGATAAATGGAGGTCTTACTGGTTTGGAACGACATGAGGGTAAGTTATTAATTACATAATTTTCATTTTTGGGTGAACTAACGCTTTAAATTAAAACAGTAATGATTGAATCAATTGAATGGTCAATGATTCAAATACAAAAAGGGCCACTTGCTGCTGGTGGTGTAAGGCTGTAATTAATATAAAATAAAATTTTCATAAAGAAAATGAAGGCTATTTTAAGACTACTATAATTTGCATTATGATATTATTTATTAAACTATTCTTTTTTCTTTTTTTTTTAATTATCTTAAACTGAAAATTCTCATCTATTCATCTGTCAGTCTTTCCAAATATTTATTTCCCATATAAAGATGTATGACAACATTTTTTTACATATTGTACCACGCACAAACCATGAAATACCCCATAAGGTCACTGTTTTGTGGATTTATTAAACACTTATAAACTGTTTTCTGATGACCACAGTAGCGTGACATTATCTGCTGGTCTGAAAGGCCCCAGGAAGACTAAATGTCCTGCTCACCTGCTTGGCTCTCTAAAAGCTGCATGTGGGTTCGATTTGATTCCTGCCAAGTGAACCATGAATTAATCTAACCCTTCCTGACAGGAACAGTAAGGGCAAACACAATCTCACCCGGTTAGTAATTTGTGTGCATGCGTGTGTGTGTTTGTGCTTGCACACACGAATGCTTGCATGCATCAATATTTTCAGAGGTGGGTCTGTTTATCAAACGCAAAGGGCACAAGGAGAAAAAAGTGAACTTACACTCTCTCTCTCTACATATATATATATATATATATATATATATATATATATATATATATATATATATATATATATATATGTGTGTACTGTATATCAGCTAAAGGTTTTTTTTTTACATTCTTGGTTATGTGAACATTAAAGAAAATATTAGAGCAATGAACATTTTTATAATTTTGCAAACATTATTAGAATGTTAATATTGAATGTTCTCTGAACCATCTGAAACAAGTAGTAATGTTTAAAAACACTAATATGTTTTAAAATACCATATTACATTATGCAAATAGAGCTCGGCTTATGAAGTGGAATAATTCCAATACAATAATTGTATTTAGTTTGAAATATATAAATTGTGTTTCTTTGGAATGAATGAATGAATCTTAACAGTCATCTTTTTTAATGCTGAATAAATAAAATTTTTTGAACAATTGAATGAATGATTCTGTGACTCACTCATAAGCACCTTTTTTGCCCCCACCCTTCTTTTCTATAGTAATAATGTTTAAAAAAAAAACACTAAAATGCACCCCCCCCACACACACAAATAAATATAAAATAATTAAATAAAAAACATTATATGAAAAGTATGCAAATTAGTTTTTTTTTAAATAATGTTTTATTATAACAAAAAATGAACTTTCTGGAAGACATTTGTTTCTAACTTTGAAAGAGCCTTGTCAGAACACGTCCTGGGTTGCTGTCTGGGGGAAACAACCGAGATAAAGTTTTCATTTGTGATTTTAATTTTTTTAAATGAGCACACATATTCTCTCTCACACAGAAACAGGGAAGTATTTCTGTCAGGTACGAGCTGTCTGTACATCTGCGTATTGGTGGGTAATCAGTTTCGGCGTGAGTGCACAAAACAGCAGTTGGTCCCCAGGTTTATTTTGACTCAATCAAAACTAATCAGCTTTCATGCCATCACCTCCAGTTTCATATTCCACTGCTTTGACAGTTGGGTGATAACTTCCAATAGGTTATGCCTGGTGTGTGGGTGTGTTAATCTATTTTGTTTATTTGGACTCCCCAATAGCTGTCAGAGCTGCATGCGAAATCTTGACTTGTGGAGTATGTGTGTCCCTGTCTCTTTTCATTTTGTATTTTTGCTCATGGGATTCCTTCTGCCATCTTGTCTGGCTCTCGCTGACAGTTCTAAAGAGAGAGAGGCAGAATTCCCTCATCCATGATTTTAACATCTGTTCCTGATTCTGATTCACCCTGCACAGGTTACACTCAGATCTGCTTTCCAGGCTGCGAGCCATCTCCAGCTCCTTCTCAGTTTTACAGTTGACCGTCTCATTAAACAGAAAAAATTTAGGTTTGAAGTTTACGTTATTAATTATTTTAATTTGGAATAGTAAATTAAAGCTCTTACGGTTGAAATCAAAATTGGGTACATTTACTTTCTTAATGCACGTTCTTGTGCATAAATAATCCATGTGCATTAATTAAAATGTGTGTTTGTAATCTTTCATGAAAATGTGAAACTAGTTTTACCTCTGAAATGATTTACCTTCTGGCTGTCATCATCAGTTTTTTTTAAATTCCTCCTCTCCGCTATTTTTGCATTAAAGCCCATTCAGACCAAGAACGATAACAATAAAGGTAACTATAACGATATCAATATTAGCGTCTACACCAGTGAGGGATATCGTCTGTTTATTCTAAACGAATGTTAATCTGCCACTTTAAATTCTCGACCTCGTGATAGCAGGATAGATTCTGATTTGGTGTCAAAGTTTGTATCGTTCATCAGCTGGAAAAAAAAAATCGTTCTAAAAGTGATTCCAGCTATATAATTTCTCTGTGTCTTTATCGTTATGGTTGTGGTGTGGACTCTGCTATTCTTTAATATTGAGAACAATTAGAACAATATCTTTATCATTGTCTTTATAGTTATCGTGCTTGGTGTGAACAGGGCTTTACAATCAATTATCATTTATGTAAAGGGGTCATATGATGCATTCTCTTTGGAGTGTTACAAGCTCTTGGTGCATAAAGAAGATCTGTAAAGTTGCAAAGACTAAAGTCTCAAATCCAAAGAGATATTCTTTATGAAAGTTACAAGTCAACTACTCCTACCTGAAATGACTCGTTCTAACACGCTCCCACATGTCTACATCACGATGTGGGAAAATTTGCATAACACCGCCCACCCCACAAAGAAAGAAGGCGTAACTATGATTCTAGTTGTGGTATTGTTGGTGCTAACTGCAGTTGTGTTTAACTGTGAAAGCGAAACTATTTTGTTTGGCCTTCGACAAGAGGACGATATCCGCTTCGTCATGCCTAGAGCTGATCTGTGCTGGTTGCTGAGGAAATACATCAACTTCACATGTGGATCACCTTTCATCGTGGACGAAGCAGAGTCCAGCCTGGGGTCATCACTTGTTGTGGCCTGCCGGCTGCTCCTTTGACGAATCTGCTGGCCATGCCGTTCTCAAGCACACCTGCCACCGCTCACTTAGCCCGCCATCCGTCCCTCAGTTCCAACTCTGCAAGGACAGTCTGACTCACAGTCTGCAAGTACGTTTTTTTTATATTTAAAGAATTTGAGCACTGAATTAAGCAGTGAGGGGTAGCACTTGTTGTTTGTCATTTCTTCACACATGGTTTTATGTTTATGTGGCATGATATGCAACACAAAGCATAAAAAGACAGTATAAGTCATTATAATCAGTAATTATGTCCCCACTGGATGCAAGAAATGCCTCATTTGTAATGGGTTTTATTGAGTTTGTCTTGACGTGCTGGGAGAGAGCATTACAGTATGGTAAGGTGTGTAACATTTCCGTCACATGCTTGAGATATTCAGCCAATCACAACGCACTAAATAGCTGGCCAATCGCTTTTCAGACCGATGAAATTTGGTGGAAAATAATTTGTTTTTAAACCTTAAACCGCATAAAAACATTTCATTACACTAAATACACAACTTAACTGCTTTTTAGCAACATCATATGACCCCTTTAAACCAAGCCACATCTTACTTTTTTTTTGTTGTCAAGAAAGATTAAACAATTAAAAAGAAACAAATGTTAGAAAAAAATATTTATATACATGCATCAATATAATAAATTATGCAAGTGTAGATTGTTACAGTACCGGTTGGAGTACAGGTATATACAGGTGATAAAGTGGATATTATTATTTTAATTTTATTCCAAGTTTGGAATATGTAAATTGTGCTCCTTTGGATTAAATAAGGAAACAAACAAACAAACAAACAATGTAAATAAGTAATAAATAAATTAACAAATAAATAAAACTGCAGCAGAAAAATAAAAAGACACAAATGTTAAAATATATGTTTATACATTTATTAATATAATAAATTAAGCAAGTACAGCTTATAACAGTACAGGCATATACAGGTTATTAAGTGGATACCATAATTTAATTTTTATTCACAATTTGAAATGTATAAATTTTACTCATTTTAATTATTAAATAAGATTAAATAAGCAAGCTAATAAATAATAAATAAACAAGTAAACAAACAAAGTTAATAAATAAATGAAACAGCAGCAGAATTTCTTTTTTTATATATTAATATTATTTATTTATATACAACTGTAATAAGCATAGCTTAAAGTTATAAGGTGAAAATAATTGAATAAATATTTTTCTTTTGTTTAATTTTTATTCCCAGTTAAAAAAAAATGATGCTCTATGGAATAAACTAAAAGTAAGAAAGAGGAAAAAAAACTCAATACTTTGTGTGTACAGGGCACCACTAAACAACAACTTCTCACAAAAAAACATACCAACCATTATTCCAACTATAGACTGCTATCATCTGGATTTTGCATTCAGATACTTCTATTTTTAGAAGTCATGAATATAGTTCTAATCATATGTCTGGGTGAAATCTCATTTTTTTCAGTAATTAGAAAAAAAAATGACACTTCATTATTTATATGCACAGACTATATTGTTTTGATTACAATATGATATGAAGGATTGGCTGCCACAGCAGCTGACCTCGTCACGTTCCTCTCAGATCTGATGTCTTCCTGAATTGAGATGTGGGCACTTTAGTTCTGTTGTTGGCATGGCAACTGCTAGGCTTGTCAGAATACTCCCACACTAAGAAAACAATTCAAGTGCATGTTGATCCTTGAGTGTTTTTCAGTTGCATTGTAGTATCCTTCAAGTTTTAGAGCTGTTAAGACATAAACAATAACTGAAGGGCCAAGTCTATAATAAAAATCGGATTATTTATATCATGTTATTTTTATGCTCAGGCAGACATGACTATTACTTCTATATTTCTCATACGGTACATGAATTAACACCTCAAATCATTGTTAAGGAGAGTTTGTTTATCATAAATATAAATTAATAAATCAACTGCTGTTTTTAAATGACATACTGAATGGCCATGATACTGAGACATTTTAAGACAATCTTTAAATATTTCCAGCCTGAAGTCCTCATTAAAGCTCAGGGAAAACAAACCTCTTTTACTACATCTTTTTCCACCAAGTGGCAGATTTTCTGGGCATGGAGGATCTTGTATGGGCACAGGAGCTGGGTGCGTCTGTCCTGCCAGGCCCCCATGATACAGGTCCATATGCCACTGCGCCAGATGCCAAGAACAAAGGCATGGCAGCCGGAGTGCTCTCTAATGCCCTTGTCTGAGGCAGCCTGGTGCAGCCGAGAGAGGACGAGACAGCTACTGTAGAACTAATGAAAAACTAACAAGGACTGAGACTAAACCATCTAACCGAGAAGCTGAGCTCTGCATGTGTCCTGGAGTCACGTTCAAAAACTATGAGCATGTCCCAGTTTTAGCAATCACAAACAAGGCAAACAAAAAGGCAATAAATAAATAAATAAATAATAATAATAAAAACAGATATAAATCAGACTAAAATCATTACTCAAACTAATTATAATTAACTCATAATAATAAAAGATAAAAACAACTAAAATATTTAATAAATAAACATAACTGTTAATATTATTAACAACAACAACAACAACAATTTGTTGTAATGATTACTACAATTTATTAGTATTATTATTATTCATTTTATTATGATTGAATTATAATATAAAATGATAAAAACAACAACAATAATAATAAAAAAACATTATTGTCATTATTACAACAACAACAACAACAACATTCTGTTCCTGTAGCTCAATTGGTAGAGCACTGTGTTATCAAGTGCAAGGTTGGCCGTTCGAATCCCCGGGAACACATGATAGGTAAAAATTGATAGCCTGAATGCACTGTAAGTTGCTTTGGATAAAAGCGTCTGCTAAATGCATAAATTAAAATTTTATTTAATTTTAAATTTAATTTTAATTAAATTTTAAATTTAACAACAACATAAAAAAACAGATATAAATCAAACTAAAATCATTACTCAAACTAATTATAATGAACTCATAATAATAAATTATAAAAACAACAACAATATTTAATAAATAAACATGTTATTATTATTAACAACAATTACAACAAAAGTATTATTATTACTACACTGTATTATTATTATTATTATTATTATTATTATTGTTATGAATCTATATAATCTTTCAATAAAATATTTTCCCGCATGTATGAATAAAACATTTAAAATATAAATCAAACAAAATAATATTAATAATATTTTTTAAAATACTTAATTTTTACACTTATAAAAACTAATATAATAATAATAATAATAATAATAATAATAATAATAATAATAATAAATTATTATAACTAATATAATAAAACAACAGTTTCTAAACAGTAATATTAATATTATCAACAACAATTATTAAACTATTATTACTACTACTTTTATTATTATTATTATTATTATTATTTTTTAATAAAAAATATATTTTCTGTACTCTAAAATAATTTGAACTTAATTTTAATATTTAATCGTATTTTACCTTCCATAGTAAAATAATGTGTGTGAGAAAAAATGGTTCGAATACATATTTTCGAATGTCTGGTAAAGGAAAAAGACGCTTTGTAGAGACAGAAGGTGTAGTTGCAACATCTACCAGCAGCTGCTGAATTTGAACAAGTAAAATGGGTGCCATAGTTTTGGAAACCTGTTCGGAAACAATCATTGCATTTTTGTGCCACATCATCACATCATTCTCTGACTCTCTAACATCAGATCAGCATATCAACATCATCATGATTTAAACATGATCCATATTGAATGTGACACCAATAAACAACCAAAAATAAGACATGACCGTGCCACTTGAACATGCCAGGTTTCCTAGCAACAGCAATCAAACTAGTTTTCATTATGTCCATGCCTAATTTGCTTTTAAAATCTGTGCCAAGACTCCCACCTCTGATATGAGCCACCAAAATATCAGCCTCGCCACCACTGATGGCGATATCACTCCTGAAGAAAAAAGCAGCATTCAGAAGATGGCGGTCTTAAAAGCAATGCCCTGCTCATGTTGTTGTCATTCTTGGCTTTGCTCCTGCCACGGAAAGCTTAGCTGCTCAAACTAGAAAATCTCTTCTTTCTACGGTTACCAAGGAAACTATTTACTGAGACTCTTTCCCCCCACAGCATTCACTCTCGGTTGCCGAATCAAGAAAAGTACTTACGTTTCGATTCAACTCTGTGCATAATAAGAC
Source organism: Carassius carassius (assembly GCF_963082965.1). Taxonomy (NCBI): domain Eukaryota; kingdom Metazoa; phylum Chordata; class Actinopteri; order Cypriniformes; family Cyprinidae; genus Carassius; species Carassius carassius. The sequence continues at coordinate 19,990,860 of NC_081783.1, read as the reverse complement.
TATTACAAGCACAATGTGTTATCTGCCTGAAATGGCAGAGGATCGCAGGCCTGAGAGGACTTACGGAAAAACTGACGTGTTTTTATTGTATTCCCTTTCCGACGCTGAATTGATTGTAATTGCTGATGTCTCGGATGTGTATTAGTTTCTGAATCCTGTCATGGTTTGAAAAGGTTTAAGGATTATTGTGGAAAAAGAGCATGAGCTCTAAATGACTGCCTTTATTATTTCACCAACAATGAAGCCATATAATAGTGCATCAACATTTGTGAGTACGAGCGACTTGTGGATCTATCTGGGTCAGTGCTCAAATCGAAGAAAATGGGTCAAGAGACATCAGAGAGACAGACAGAGATCCTCTAGTCTAAGGTATATGTGTGGTGTCTTTATGCCATAGATATCACGAGAACACAATTAAAATGGCCTTTAAAGATATGTATAGTAATGGAAGTCTACAGATACAAATAGAAATTATAGATGTGCAATAATAATAATAATAATAATAATAATAATAATAATAATAATAATAATAAAAACTTAAGTGTATTTTGCATGTCTTACAGTACAACCCGAATTCCGGAAAAGTTGGGACGTTTTTTAAATTTTAATAAAATTAAAACTAAAAGACTTTCACATCACATGAGCCAATATTTTATTCACAATAGAACATAGATAACATAGCAAATGTTTAAACTGAGAAAGTTTACAATTTTATGCACAAAATGAGCTCATTTCAATTTTGATTTCTGCTACAGGTCTCAAAATAGTTGGGACGGGGCATGTTTACCATGGTGTAGCATCTCCTTTTCTATTCAAAACAGTTTGAAGACGTCTGGGCATTGAGGCTATGAGTTGCTGGAGTTTTGCTGTTGGAATTTGGTCCCATTCTTGCCTTATATAGATTTCCAGCTGCTGAAGAGTTCGTGGTCATCTTTGACGTATTTTTCGTTTAATGATGCGCCAAATGTTCTCTATAGGTGAAAGTTCTGGACTGCAGGCAGGCCAGGTTAGCACCCGGACTCTTCTACGACGAAGCCATGCTGTTGTTATAGCTGCAGTATGTGGTTTTGCATTGTCCTGCTGAAATAAACAAGGCCTTCCCTGAAATAGACGTTATTTGGAGGGAAGCATATGTTGCTCTGAAACCTTTATATACCTTTCAGCATTCACAGAGCCTTCCAAAACATGCAAGCTGCCCATACCGTATGCACTTATGCACCCCCATACCATCAGAGATGCTGGCTTTTGAACTGAACGCTGATAACATGCTGGAAGGTCTCCCTCCTCTTTAGCCCGGAGGACACGGCGTCCGTGATTTCCAACAAGAATGTCAAATTTGGACTCGTCTGACCATAAAACACTATTCCACTTTGAAATAGTCCATTTTAAATGAGCCTTGGCCCACAGGACACGACGGCGCTTCTGGACCATGTTCACATATGGCTTCCTTTTTGCATGATAGAGCTTTAGTTGGCATCTGCTGATGGCACGGCGGATTGTGTTTACTGACAGTGGTTTCTGAAAGTATTCCTGGGCCCATTTAGTAATGTCATTGACACAATCATGCCGATGAGTGATGCAGTGTCGTCTGAGAGCCCGAAGACCACGGGCATCCAATAAAGGTCTCCGGCCTTGTCCCTTACGCACAGAGATTTCTCCAGTTTCTCTGAATCTTTTGATGATGTTATGCACTGTAGATGATGAGATTTGCAAAGCCTTTGCAATTTGACGTTGAGGAACATTGTTTTTAAAGTTTTCCACAATTTTTTTACGCAGTCTTTCACAGATTGGAGAGCCTCTGCCCATCTTTACTTCTGAGAGACTCTGCTTCTCTAAGACAAAGCTTTTATAGCTAATCATGTTACAGACCTGATATCAATTAACTTAATTAATCACTAGATGTTCTCCCAGCTGAATCTTTTCAAAACTGCTTGCTTTTTTAGCCATTTGTTGCCCCCATGCCAACTTTTTTGAGACCTGTAGCAGGCATTAAATTTTAAATGAGCTAATTAAGTGGATAAAAGTGTAAAATTTCTCAGTTTAAACATTTGCTACGTTATCTATGTTCTATTGTGAATAAAATATTGGCTCATGTGATTTGAAATTCCTTTAGTTTTCATTTTATTAAAATGGAATTCGGGTTGTATTTCAATTTGTTATGGAAGGCCAAATAGATCAAAATCTCACAAGTGACCAATAAAAACCCCCAAAACAAAACAATGTTTTTTCTGTAGTATTTTTCCTTTAAAACGTCATTATTAGAGTTAAAAGCATATATAATGATTTACTCCAAAAATATATTCATGGCACATATCTTTTGAGCAGACATGAAGTGAGAGCTCTACACCAGGAGAATAAAGTGTGCCAACATTTATGTATTCGCTGCTATGCTATGCATAAATATTGTTTTATATGTGTGCATACACTCAAGCACCCGCTTGCCTGTGTGTTTGTGTGCAATCTTGCATGAGCCAATATGGGCTGATGTGTATGTGTTTGTAAGCATGCATGTGCCCACTGCTCTGTCTGTGTGTTTTATAATGAAAAATATATAAGGTCAGTGTTAAGCACGGGAACTAGACAAGGACACAGGGATCCCACAATCCCCTGCAGGCCCCTTGACACGCTCGACATCTGCCTCTCTGTCTAATTCCTGCAATCGACTGAGCAACCTCCAAACAGCATTTAAGCAACATCTGAACAATGTCCCAGCTGAACCCTCCTCAGGGGCTGAAGTCTGCACTCACCTCACCTGCCACTCAAATGGATTGTGCTCTGTTTCACTAACGTGATAAACACACCTCACACTACAGAACAGAATGAAAGGCAAAAAGAAAATGTTCAGCCTCAGAGAAACGAGAGGCATCACCAAGAGGATGATGAACTTGAGATTAACTTTTGCCATGTACACACTGCAGCTAAATTTGGTTGTCAGTTCACATTAGTACTCAGTCCTGTTCAGTACACACAGTTTAGTCATTTACAGGAGTGGTGACTGCATTATACAATGACTTGACTACTGAAAAATTCAGGTAGTGGCAACTGCATTTACAGAAATTCTACTCAGTGTATCCTGAACTGAACTGACAAACTAGTATAATGGAGTATTTAAACTGGTAAACGATTAACATTTTTAATCTGATTAATTACACGATGTGGTGATTAATTAATCGAATCATCAAACAGACATTACAAAAAGTAGGTTCAGCAAGAAATATTTTGTTTGATAAAACTGATAACATATAGCCTACTCTTTTGGACCATGTGAGTAAATGATGACAGAATTGTAATTTTTGGTTGGGTGAACTATAACTTTAATAATTTATTTTCTTAAATTGTATTATTATTAATAAAATATGAAATTATTTATTTCATGAAAAGATACTATAAATAATAAACTAAAACTGCCAGTAGGTGGTGGTATATGTATTAATGATTTAGTCATCAAGTCATTTATTCATTCGTTTGATTCGTTCAAATGGCTGGTTCATTCAGGGGTGAAGTAAAGGGTTCTTTATGAATGGTTCATTGAATCATTAGGCTTGTTCAACTTGAAGAGGATCATCACCATTAGACTGATCGGTGTGTAACATCAAAGAACCGCAAGAGCTTAGAGAGCAGACGACTCCTTGTGCTTTTGAATCGCTCTCGCGGTACTTTGATGTCATACACCGATCGGTCTGTGCAGCGCCGCTTCAAAGCCAATGCGACATTGGCCAATGGTTCAACACACCGGAGATGAACAGTTCTGATTTGTCTTTATCTTCTGGTTGGCAAAACAGTCAACATTGTGTCTAAAATTAGATGAGTATCATATTTGCACTTAACCTGCTTCTCGTGTGATATTTTTTAACTATGTGATGTAAATATGAGACACAATCTCAAATGGGCATTTGGCCCCATATCTTGAATTTTAGGGATATTCTCTAGGTTCCATCATGCAGTAAGTTGTTGTCCTGCCTCATATTAGTCATTAGTCGACTGTATGAAATGGCAGATGATCCACATAGGTCTGGGGCGGGACAAGTGTGTCAAATGCATTAATAATTTTAAGGCGTTATTTTCTCCATAATTAATTAATCGAGTTAACGCGTTAAATTACCAGCCCTAATTTAAACATTATAGTTGTGTCTCTCTTTTGAATGTTGCCAGATCTTGCTCTGAAAAATATAAAATATGAACTAGACCATGCTTAAATCCAAATGCTTTATTTTGAAAGTAAGTCATATACCAAAAGATTGCAACCCACTCCTGCCTACTTTATTAACTCCATAGACTAAATTTGTTTATAAGCTAAACATAAACAACAAGGCCACAAACTTAATAAATGTCACTTATAATAAGTGGACAAGGCAACATTTTAAGAATGTACTCTGCAAAGCAGCTCTCTAAACATAAAACAAGATGGCTATGTCAGTGGTGGATTAGTTAAAATCGACTAGCATAGGCTTCGATTGTTGTAATATTACTTTGGTCAAAAATATATCTCACAGTTGTGACTTCATATCTCACAATGTAACTGTTTCTTACTATTTATGGCATCCAGAAGTTATTTTTGTTCTGGGATAGAAAAATGCTTGATTAAAGGTGCCATGTGCAAAAATTGAGCTAAAAATATTCAAAAAATGACCTACACGCATCAAAAGTATGAGAAGAAATAAGGGCGATGATGTCATTAAAAAAATGTAAAGTTATAGTGCTGCAGAGATATCAACCTTAATTAGCAGTAGCATTACTAGCCCCGGCCCGACAGGTGTCGTAATATCAGTTTCGGCCATGGGAGGCGGTATGCGGGCAACATAACCACCAGCCAACCTGCAATACACGAATAACTCGCACGGCTTGTGGGCGTACCTGAACCTGATGTCAATCATGTGGAAAGTACAGCCCACTACTTCATTTCAGTTCAGGGAAGAGAGCGGAAGGATGACTTAAGCCCTTGGCAAGAGACCACCACCCGCTACAGGGAAACAACCGCGCTCGGAATCACAAATCAAATCTGATAAGAAAAGGAGCTGAACCAGAGTAAACATCGGCACTGCTTTCAATCGCTGGAGACAACTGATGGACCTGAAAGAAATGAGGTCCGACACCGAACTTGCAACATTTCTTTTGGATTGGTAAGTTAGATGCTGTTAGTATTTCGCTAGAAGTTTGTTTTATATGTTTGTGTATTTTTTTTTCGGGAAGTTATAACATAGAAATGTATCGAAGACTGTTCTATAAACGTGCTAATGTTAGCGATGGCTAACCGTAGCTGCGTTTGATAATTAGCTAGCTATAACTTACCCATTTTTTATATCATAAGTAACCTACTCTGTCTAGTCTGTTGGTCTCCGTGTCCTCTTTGCTTCGTGGTTTTTCTGTACGTGAGAAAATTGATGTGTGGCATGAAAGCGTGTGAAAAGAGTCAATTGCGTGTGTCTCACGGTGAATGCTTGAGAGTTGGCAGCTCTGGTTACGTTGGTTGGCGCTAGCTTGGTCAACATCAGCTGTCTGATGTTGACCAATGATGTTGACAGCATGCTGTCTGTCAAATTGATTTAATTCCAATAATGTGTATTTACAACTCAATGTAATATGAACAAAACGAATTATGAACATATTCACTGGTAAAGGTGAAGGGGAGTAGCTTGAAGATGTCATGTTTCAAAATCACTTTACATCACCCAACGTTCCTCTGGAGGCAAAATGTCCTCTTATAGCAGCGGTTCTCAATTCCAGTCCTCGCGCCCCACTGCTCTGCATATTTTGCACGTTTCTCTTTGTTAACACACCTGATTCAGATAATCAGCTCGTTAGAAATGAACTCCGTGCATGAACTGTTTTTCAAATGATCATTGCTCCCTACTCTCTGAGCAGGGGAAATCTGTTGAAGTTTACCTCACATCGAAACATTCATTCACTGATTTGTGCTGTGCAGCATCTTTAAACATGGACAACTGTGACATTATATACATCTGTAAATCAATACAATTTAAATTCACGTCTTGCACACTTCAATGCACTTTGATTGGAACATATAGCTACGTTCACTTCGAACTGGAATCATGGCTGAATATCCTGTGATGTCCACTTCGCAGGGCACTTATGTTCGAATAGAACAAATGTCTGAAGCTCTAAGAGAAACGTTCAAAATGTGCAGAGCAGTGGGGTGCGAGGACTGCAATTGAGAACCGCTGTCTTATAGGCTTCAGCTATGCTCTATGGTTGTTGTGAAGGTAGGGGCGAAGCATAGAGACTGCCGTTTCTCGTTTGTTACTCTAGAGTAGACTAATTCACTTTATTGAGGCATACTGCCCCCATCTGGTATGGAATGTGGAGTATGACTTGATTTTTATGCCAGATATGACAGATGGCACCTTTAAAACTTTAAAACAAAACCAAATTCAACAGAAAAATGTCTTATTGAAGACAACATCCAAACACAGGCTCAAGCCAATAAAAAAGAAAAAAAAACATATAAAGGTAATATACAGGTGCTTCTTAATAAATTATAATGTCAAGGGAAAGTTCATTTATTTCAGTAATTCAACTCTAATCGTGAAACTCATGTATTAAATTAATTCAATGCACACAGACTGAAGTAGTGTAAGTCTTTGGTTCTTTAAATTGTGATGATTTTGGCTCACATTTAACAAAAACCCACCAATCCACTATCTCAACAAATTAGAATATGATGACGTGCCAATCAGCTTATCAACTCAAAACACCTGCAAAGGTGTTTTTCACCTTCAAAATGGTCTCGGACAATTATTGACACCCTTCACACGGAGTGTAAGTCACAAAAATGCATTGCCAATAAGCTGGCTGTTTACAGAGTGCTGCATCCAAGCATGTTAACGGAAAGTTGAGTGGATTGAAAAAGTGTGGAAGAAAAAGATGCACAACCAACTGAGAGAACCGCAGCCTTATGAGGGTTGTCAAGAAAAATTGATTCAATCATTTTAGAGAACTTCACAAGGAATGCACTGAGGCTAGGGTCAAGGCATCAAGAGCCACCACACACAGAGAAGTGTCAAGGAATTTGGCTACAGTTGTCGTATTCATCTTTGTTAAACCACTCCTGAACCACAGACAACGTCAGAGGCATCTTACCTGGGCTAAGAAGAAGAAGAAATGGACTGTTGCCCAGTGGTCCAAAGTCCTCTTTTCAGATGAGAGCAAGTTTTGCATTTCATTTGGAAACCAAGGTCCTAGAGTCTGGAGGAAGGGTGGAGAAGCTCATAGCCCAAGTTGCTTGAAGTCCAGTGTTAAGTTTCCACAGTCTGTGATGATTTGGGGTTCAATGTCATCTGCTGGTGTTGGTCCATTATGTTTTTGAAAACCAAAGTCACTGCAGCCGTTTACCAAGAAATCTTGGAGCACTTCATGTTTCCTTCTGCTGACCAGTTTTTTGAAGATGCTGATTTCATTTTCCAGCAGGATTTGGCCCCTGCCCACACTGCCAAAAGCATCAAAAGTTGGTTAAATGACAATGGTGTTGGTGTGCTTGACTGGCCAGCAAACTCACCAGACCTGAACCCCAGAGAGAATCTATGGAGTATTGTCAAGAGGAAAATGAGAAACAAGAGACCAGACAATGCAGATGAGCTGAAAGCCACTGTCAAATAAACCTGGACTTCCACACCACCTCAGCAGTGCCACAAACTGATCACCTCCATGCCACGCCGAATTGAGGCAGTAATTAAAGCAAAAGGAGCCCCTACCAAGTATTGAGTACATGAACAGTAAATGAACATACAGTCGTGGCCAAAAGTTTTGAGAATTCAATTCAATTCAATTCAATTCAATTCAATTCAATTCAATTCAATTCAATTCAATTCAATTCAATTCTGAATTGAATTGAATGAATTACATAAATATTAGTTTGCAAAAAGTTTGCTGCTAAACTGCTTTTAGATCTTTGTTTCAGTTGTTTCTGTGATGTACTGAAATATAATTACAAGCACTTCATACGTTTCAAAGGCTTTTATCGACAATTACATGACATTTATGCAAAGAGTCAGTATTTGCAGTGTTGGCCCTTCTTTTTCAGGACCTCTGCAATTCGACTGGGCATGCTCTCAATCAACTTCTGGGCCAAATCCTGACTGATAGCAACCCATTCTTTCATAATCACTTCTTGGAGTTTGTCAGAATTAGTGGGTTTTTGTTTGTACACCCGCCTCTTGAGGATTGACCACAAGTTCTCAATGGGATTCATTCCCCGAGCCACTTAGTTATCACTTTTGCCTTATGGCACGGTGCTCCATCATGCTGGAAAATGCATTGTTCTTCACCAAACTGTTGTTGGATTGTTGGAAGAAGTTGCTGTTGGAGGGCGTTTTGGTACCATTCTTTATTCATGGCTGTGTTTTTGGGCAGAATTGTGAGTGACCCCACTCCCTTGGATGAGAAGCAACTCCACACGTGAATGGTGTCAGGATGCTTTACTGTTGGCATGACACAGGACTGATGGTAGCGCTCACCTTTTCTTCTCCGGACAAGCCTTTTTCCAGATGCCCCAAACAATCAGAAAGGGGCTTCATCGGAGAATATGACTTTGCCCCAGTCCTCAGCAGTCCATTCACTATACTTTCTGTCCCTGATGTTTTTTTTTGGAGAGAAGTGGCTTCTTTGCTGCCCTTCTTGACACCAAGCCATCTTCCAAAGGTCTTCGCCTCACTGTGCGTGCAGATGCGCTCACACCTGCCTGCTGCCATTCCTGAGCAAGCTCTGCACTGGTGGCACTCCGATCCCGCAGCTGAATCTTCTTTAGGAGATGATCCTGGCGCTTGCTGGACTTTCTTGGATGCCCTGAAGCCTTCTTTACAAGAATTGAACCTCTTTCCTTGAAGTTCTTGATGATCCTATAAATTGTTGATTTAGGTGCAATCTTAGTAGCCACAATATCCTTGCCTGTGAAGCCATTTTTATGCAACGCAATGATGGCTGCACGCGTTTCTTTGCAGGTCACCATGGTTAACAATGGAAGAACAATGATTTCAAGCATCACCCTCCTTTTAACATGTCAAGTCTGCCATTCTAACCCAATCAGCATGACATAATGATCTCCAGCCTTGTGCTCGTCAACATTCTCACCTGAGTTAACAAGACGATTACTGAAATGATCTCAGCAGGTCCTTTAATGACAGCAATGAAATGCAGTGGAAAGGTTTTTTGGGATTAAGTTAATTTTCATGGCAAAGTAGGTCTATGCAATTCATCTGATCACTCTTCATAACATTCTGGAGTATATACAAATTGCTATTATAAAAACTTTTCCAATTTCCAATATTTATGTAATTCTCAAAACTTTTGGCCACGACTGTACTTTCCAGAAAGCCAACAATTCACTAAATGTTTTTTTATTGGTCTTATGAAGTATTATAATTTGTTGAGAACTTGAGATAGTGAATTGGTGGGTTTTTGTTAAATATGAGCCAAAATCATCACAATTAAAAGAACCAAAGACTTACTACTTCAGTGTGTGTGAACTGAATTTATTTAATGCATGAGTTTCACAATTTGAATTGAATTACTGAAATAAATGAACTTTTCCTTGACATTCTAATTTATTGAGAAGCACCTGTATTTAAGACAAAGAATGAGTCCAAGGACAGCCAGACACTTCTGTGTTTTGGTCACCTAGGTCCGAGTTTACACTGCATGATTTTCAAAGTCATCAGATGACCATTGTTTCCACACTGCACAACTATCTGGTGTAGCATTCAATTGCTGTTGTGTTCACATTGCACGATGGATCGGTGACAGGGGGTCACACGCTGCATGACTACAATGGAAGAATCACCAACAACTCTGTCTCTGTCTGGTCCACAAACTATGTTTCAGAACCAAACACACGTGAGAAGTGATAAGGAAATAATGCAAGATCACACAGAGTTCTAGTGCTAGACTAAAAATGTTATTAAAATGAGAGGCCGCAAGAAGTCTGCGATACATATGATCCACTAAACCTATCATACATTTCTCGGGTCCAAATTGAGCGAGAAGGTAGGTAAGCAGGTAAAATAAGTATTGAACACGTCAGCATTTTTCCCAGTAAATATGTTTCTAAAGGTGTCGTTGACATGATATTTTCACCAGTTGTCGGTAACGGTCAATAACATTTGTCAGCGATTTCTGCAAAACCAGTCGAAGAGTATAAATCTATCCACTGTTTTCAATTTATCAACTTTTCAGACCACTTTAGTGTCATAAGAAAAAAAAAAATTCACCTAGTGACACATTTAGCGACTTCTTGGACAAACCTTATGTAGTTTCCAAGACTCGCCATGTATACACATTATTTTTAACATAACCCTATTTTGTAACTTGAATGTGTGGGGCCTTCAGTGTCATTCGTTTACAGTTAACTCTGTATAGGATTAGTTGTGAATTCACAGCTTTAAAAATAATTGACTTCATATTTTACATATATTTGGGACAAATAAACAAAATGTATTTTCTACATTTGACCTTTCTAGGGGTAATGATGCTGAAAATTTCTATTACAGGAATAAAAAGCATTTTAACGTTTATTACAATATTGTAATATTTCACAATAAATTCTACTGCATATAAAAACAACTTTTTACACATTTTGCTTAATGTGTCACTTTGTGTAGCATTGGTCTGCTCATGACCTCATTCAGCATTGAACTGATCTCATTCAACTACCTCTTCTGACAGTTCAAATAAAGATTGCTCTCTGAGCTTTTTGTCACTTTAATCAGACTGATAACCTCTTTTGCATTACAACCATTATATCTGCACTGTTTGTTAATTTCACTGGTTTGCACTCTATCTGCCATGAGCCTTGTGCTACTTTATCTTTTCTTTTTTACATGTCCTTATTTGTATATTTTTATAGTTGTATTTTATATATATTTAATCTGTATTTAACTGTATTTTTAATGAGTTCTTTAATGTTACCTCTCATCAGCCGATGCTCATTTCTGACCGTCTGACCTCCGGTCACCTCCTCTGCACTCCTATCTGATCGGACCTGTTATGATGTCCAGTGAAATTACAGCTCTGATCATTCACATAAAGCCAGTCAATAAATGAATCCCTGCTGCTTATAATTTGATGTCATGATTAATTTTTTTCCCCTAAAATTGTTTTGCGCCTTCAGCTATCAGTTCTAATGACCCTTATGGGTCACTCACAAATGCAGCAGCAAGCATGTAAGCAAATAAACCAGATGTGGAAAACGTACTTGTTATTAGTGTGATGGCAATAACACCGAAGATTGCAGCAAAGAATATAAGTGTTTTCTTGATGGGCGAATGTTACATTTACTGCACAGATAGACAATGATTTTCTGGGTCATATGAGAGTTTTTTTATTTCACCACAAATAATCGTGATTCTTGAATAATGCTCAGAAAATAGAGAATCATATAGTTCACATAGATGTAACTGCGATGCTGCTGGTTTACTCACCAAATGTCTGACAGGATTTTATAAGAGGCAGTTAAAATGCCTTTAGCAGAAGAATTTCTATAAAATAGAGATAAACTTACTATAGAAAGCCTGTTTCCATGACAGAATAAAAAATATAAATGAAATAGCTTTTGTAAACTTTTTATCTGACAGTTTCGTACTGTTTCCCCTTGCAATTCTCATGAGTCTTAAGACTTTTCAGAATTGTCACATTTCTGAGTTTACATCAGTTTTTCCCCTCACTATTCAGTTTTTATCCTACCACTAAATAAACAAAGTCAAGTAATTGTGACCTTTTATCTCACAAATCAGACTTTTGTGAGATAGTTATGTTACCTTTTTAAAATTGTATTTAATATTTTGCTTTCATAAGAAACAGACCTGTTGGATTTATTGATATTTTCATTTGATAATACAGAACTAGTTTTACATACCTAATTATTTTATACACATTCAACTTTGCTTAGTCATTCATGTGCATACTTCCAACACCACTTGAAGACCTCAGTAAACTGAAGGCCATTTAATACAGGACAAGACCTTCAGTATGTTCTCAGCTTTCTGTTTTAATAGAGTTTCTCAGTTTTATTTCTCCCTATTCAGTTTTTGAAACAAAAATTGTGACCTTTTAATCACAATCCGGACTTTCCCACAGTTCTGAAAAAGAATTAAAGAAATAAAGAAATAGTAAATAATAAATAATAAAAAGTCAGAATTATGAGATCTAAATGTAGAATTATTACATTTCCAAATTTTTTTTATTTCATAATTCTTACTTTTTTCCCCACTTAATTTTGAGTTTAAATCCTGGATTCAGGATTTGATTTCATATTCAGATATTCAGATTTGATATTCAGTTTTTTTTTCCTCAGGACAAATTAATATTAAAATTCAGACTTTTCTTCTCAGAGTTGCAAGTTTATATCTGTGACAGAATTGTGAGAAAAAAATAAATAGTAAGATTGTTATTAATGTTAGGGTCACACTATGGTGAGATAAATGCACAAAGAATATGAAGATAAATGCAAATAGTGTTTAACAAATCCACAAGGGTAAGGCTAAATCCAGGACAGCTCAGGCAGGAGACACATGTAGGGAAATAGTAGACCGGCCAGAAAACAGTGAACAGAACACAACTTAAGTAGGTTGGCAAATGAAGATATTTAACTAGACACACCTGAACCAAATGACAATGAACGGGAGACAGAATTAGTCGCAAAGAGCACATGGGGAAGGGAAATACAACAAGCAATTCAGTGCTGTGACAGTTACCTTTTTAATTTGATTTTATATTTTGCTTTCATAAGAAACAGACTTGTTGGCTTTATTAACATTTTCTTTTGCTTTACCTCATTATTTCATATGAATACAGCTTTGCTTGGTCATTCATGTGCAAAATACTTGAATACTTTAATACAACACCATTTGAAGACCTCAATAAATTTAAAACAGGACAAGACCTTCAGTATGTACTCATGTTCCTGTTTTAATAGAAAATACTTCAATTCTCGCATTAAAAGTAATAACATTGCAGGACTGCCAGCAATAAACCTTTAAAGTTTCAAATCACATTAGGTCTCTTTCCACTAAGAGCACATTCAGAATCACAGACTGAGACGTACAATACATGAACCACAAGAAAAGAGTGTCAATGTAAATTAAGAGATGTAATGTTATTCATAAAGAACTTCCTTTGTTTCCCATTAGCAGTCTCCATAAAGTTTCCCGTCTCTAATGCATCATCTGTTTATAAAGTTCACCACAGCTCTTCAGGGGATCAGACAACTTTAAATCAAACGACTTCTCTAAAGTCAGTTGGAATCGGAGGAGTTTGATGATGGTAGTTGTACAACCTACATTGACTAACGACTTAAATCGTTCAATAAATCTACCTGTGACGTTAATGTCTTCTCTCCTCATGACATCTCACTGAAGGTACTTCATCACTGTATTGTAACAGTCTTCCATATGAACTTCGAGCCATTATAATTGTGAAATTAGCTTCATGATTATGCCGTAGGTGCTTCTGAGGCATGTCGTGGAACTGCAGAGCTGAGGGTTCTGCCGGGAATATATTACTCCCACAGTGCTTTCAGCTATGGAAGTTTGAAGGTGAAAATGTTTATTTCAGATTGCATTGTAAAGACAAGCAGAGATGTCTTTGGTGATAGGAAGTTTAGAAGAACAAAAAAAAAAAAATATATATATATATTATGCACTGAAAATTGACTTTGCAGGGATTTGTTATGTATTAAAAGTCATTGGCTTAGCTTTACGGCCCATTTTTTATACATTGGACATCAAGCAGTGACCAACCACAGTACCAAAACAGCAATATTGTTAGATAATACACAAATGTATAATAACTGTTTTCTATTTAAATATATTTAAAAATGTTTTTACTCCAGACTTCAGTGTCACATGATCTTTCAGAAATCATGTAATATGCTGATTTGCTGCTTAATAAACATTTTTTATTATTATTAATCAGAATCAGAATCAGAATCAGAATGAGCTTTATTGCCAGGTATGTTTACACATACGAGGAATTTGTTTTCGTGACAGAAGCTCCGCAGTACAACAGAATGACAGCAACAGAACATAAAACACATAATAAAAGAATATAAAAATACAAAAAATACAAATAAGTAGATAAGGAATAACAATATACAAATTGACAATTGTAGGCAGGTATATTACAAAAATGCAGTTATGTATGTACATGTATATTATGTGCAAAATGTAAGTGTATACTAAGTATGTGTGTTAGATAAATTAAGTGTATGTGTATATAAATATAAAGTGTAGTGTGTTCAGTGTGTTCAGTGTGTATCAGCTGTTCATAAGATGGATTGCCTGAGGGAAGAAACTGTTCCTGTGTCTGGTCGTTCTGGCGCTCAGTGCTCTGTAGCGTCGACCAGATGGCAACAGTTCAAAGAGGGAGTGTGCTGGATGTGAGGGGCCCAGAGTGATTTTAACAGCCCTTTTGCTCACTCTGGATAAGTACAGTTCTTGAATAGATGGGAGAGTTGAACCGATGATTCGCTCAGCAGTCCGGACTACCCTCTGTAGTCTCCTGAGGTCAGATTTAGAAGCTGAGCTGAACCAGACAGTTACTGAAGTGCAGAGGATGGATTTGATGATGGTGGAGTAGAACTGTTTCAGCAAATCCTGTGCCAGGTTAAACTTCCTCAGCTGGCGAAGGAAGTACAACCTCTGCTGGGCCTTTTTCACAATGGAGTCAATGTGAATGTCCCACTTCAGGTCCTGAGAGATAGTGGTGCCCAGGAACCTGAATGACTCCACTGCAGTCACAGTGCTGTTCATGATGGTGAGTGGGGGGAGTGCAGGGGGGTTCCTCCTGAAGTCCACAGTCATCTCCACTGTTTTGAGCGTGTTAAGCTCCAGGTTGTTGAGAGTGCACCAGACAGCCAGCTCTTTAACCTCCTGTCTGTAAGCAGACTCGTCACCGTCCTGAATGAGGCCGATGAGTGTGGTGTCATCTGCAAACTTCAGGAGCTTGACAGAGGGGTCCTTAGATGTGCAATCATTAGTGTACAGGGAGAAGAGCAGTGGGGAGAGAACACAGCCCTAGGGAGCTCCGGTGCTGATTGTACGGGTGCTGGATGTGTATTTTCCCAGCCTCACTAGCTGCTGCCTGTCTGTCAGGAAGCTGTTGATCCACTGACAGACGGAGGTGGGCACGGAGAGCTGAGTTAGTTTGGGCAGGAGGAGGTTTGGCATGATCGTGTTAAAAGCCGAGCTGAAGTCCACAAACAGGATCCTCACATAGGTCCCCGGTCTGTCTAGGTGTTGCAGAACATAATGCAGTCCAATGTTTACTGCATCGTCCACAGACCTGTTTGCTCTGTAGGCAAACTGAAGAGGATCTAGCAAGGGTCCAGTGATGTCCTTCAGGTGGGCCAGCACCAGTTTTTCAAATGACTTCATGACTACGGATGTTAAAGCCACAGGCCTGTAGTCATTTAGTCCTGTAATTTTGGGTTTCTTTGGGATGGGGAAGATGGTGGAGCGTTTGAAGCATGAAGGAACTTCGCACAGCTCCAGCGATCTGTTGAAGATCTTTGTGAAGATGGGGGCCAGCTGGTCAGCACAGGATTTCAGACAGGCTGGTGTAACACAATCTGGGCCTGGTGCTTTTTTCCTTTTCTGCTTCCGGAAGACCTGGCGCACCGCATCCTCGCTGATCTGTATTGCAGGTGTGGGGGAGAGGGGGGATGCAGGAGGTGTGAATGGTGAGACTGCTTGATTGGAGAGGTGTTCAGGATGGGTTGCAGGAGCTGTTAATGGTGTGAACGGTTGTTTGGAGAGGCATTCAGGGTTGGTTGCAGGAGTTGTTATTGGTGTGAACGGTTGTGTGGAGAGGTGTTCAGGGCAGGTGATGGGTGTTCTTTCAAACCTGCAGTAAAACTCGTTCAGGTCGTCTGCCAGTCGTTGATTTTCCACAGTGCTGGGGGGTGGTGTCTTGTAATTGGTGATCTTCTTTAGATTTTTCCACACTGATGCTGAGTTGTTCGAAGTGAACTGAGTCCTTATTTTTTCAGAATAATTCCTCTTTGCCACTCTGATCTCCTTTTCCAGTGCGTATTTATACCTGTTTATACAAGACATTGTCCCCCTTCCTGTAAGCATCTTCTTTGGCCTGACGGAGCTGTCTGAGTTTTGCAGTGAACCACGGTTTGTCATTGTTGTAATTTAGTTTAGTCTTGGTAGGAATACACATATCCTCACAGAGACTGATATATGATGTTACGGTCTCTGTGAGTTCATCCAGATCGGTGGCAGCAGCTTCAAAAACACTCCAATCAGTGAGTTTAAAACAAGATTGTAAATCCTGCTCTGCTTCATTAGTCCATCTTTTTACAGTCCTTAATACAGGTTTAGCTGATTTTAGTTTCTGCCTGTAGGTCGGTATAAGATGAACCAGAAGGTGATCAGAACGTCCCAAAGCTGCTCGTGGAACAGAGTGATATGCATCCTTTATTGAGGTGTAACAGTGATCCAATATATTAATGTCTCTAGTGGGACAAGTAACATGCTGTCTGTATTTTGGCAGTTCACGGGAGAGATTGGCTTTATTAAAGTCCCCGAGAATGATTAAAACAGAGTCCGGGTGTTGTTGTTCTGTCTCTGTGATCTGCTCAGCGAGTTTCTGTAAAGCCAGACTTACTTGCGCTTGCGGAGGGATGTAAACACTAACCAGAATGAACGAGTGAAACTCCCGGGGCGAATAGAACGGCTTGCAGTTGACAAACTGCATTTCTAGATCAGGACAGCACATCTTCTTTAACACAGTTACATCTGTACACCACCGTTCATTGATGTAAAAGCATGTCCCGCCGCCGCGCGATTTCCCCGTTGATTCTGAAAGTGAAAAGTGAAAGTGAAGTGACATTCAGCCAAGTATGGTGACCCATACTCAGAATTTGTGCTCTGCATTTAACCCATCCGAAGTGCACACACACACAGAGCAGTGAACACACACACACACACTGTGAGCACACACCCGGAGCAGTGGGCAGCCATTTATGCTGCGGCGCCCGGGGAGCAGTTGGGGGTTCGATGCCTTGCTCAAGGGCACCTAAGTCGTGGTATTGAAGGTGGAGAGAGAACTCTACATGCACTCCCCCCACCCACAATTCCTGCCGGCCCGGGACTCGAACTCACAACCTTTCGAAACTCGACAACTTTTGTACAACTGTACAACTGTTTTAATGTTGAAAACAGTTGTACTACTTAATAATAATAATAATTGTTGTCTTTTTCTTTCTTTGTCTATCTTTTAATATTATTTTTGTTTATAATTTTATTATAATTTATAATTATATATTATATTATTATATTTTAATATTTATTTAATATTACATTTTCATTTCTTACATTCCTATATTATATTATTTGTTAGGATAGGACAATATTGGGTAGAGATACAACTGCTTGAAATCTGGAATCTGAGGACAAAAAAAAAAAAAAAAAAAAAAAAGAGAAAATTGCCTTTAAAGTTGTCCAAATGAGAAATGCATTTTACTAATCAAAAATTAATTTTTAATATATTAACGGTATAGATTTTCTAAATATCTTTATGGAACATGGTCTTTAGTTGGCATAAAAGAAAAATGTATAATTTTGACCCAAACAATGCATTTTTGGCTATTGCAACAAATAGCTACCTGTGCTACTTAAGACCGATTTTCTGGTCAAGGGTCACATTATATTATATTGTTTGCAAAGGAAAAAAATTAATGTTTTAGGACAGTGGTTATGGCTCAAATCTAATTATGTCCAGGTCCATCAAAACCATATTTCTGGTCCTCTTTTTGCTGAATAGATATCTGAAGCTTTTCCAACGTAGTAAGGTCAGAAAAAGACAAAGTCCTCAGATTTCTGTCAGGGATGGAAGTGTGCAGAGCAACCGATCTGTGACGTAAACGAAAATTACAGACACACTGTTTCTCATAACAGTCAGACCACGGCTCCAGGAGAAAAAGTGTATCTGGTGTGACATCAAGACATTATTTTAGGGCTTGAGGTATGCCACAAGTTGCAGTATGACTGAGAAGCCAGCGGGTTTGCAGTAAAAAGATTTGTGAGTATTTATGACAGTACTATTGAGCCAAGTGCAGCATACAAATGCATGACATACACCATCATATACACAAGAGCAGAACACGACACACCACAGAATTATGTCACATCCATGCAGCTGATGAGACGGACTGAATCAGGGGCCAGAGAGAAGATAGATGTCAGATGTGTGTGTGTAAAGAAAGAAAAAAAGAGTGTAGCAGAGGTTCGGTGACACCGAGGTAAATTTCTGTCAGCGATGGAGGGAAAGGAGCTGTGGAGAATGTTAGGACTTGTACCTTGTCTTTGCATGACGTGTTTGGAGTCCATCAGATCAGATCTCAGTGCTGACAGACTCTTTTCAGTGGGTGAACGCTGACTACTCAAACTTTCAATACATGGATGATACTGAAGAAACCGGATTATGGACTGGACCAGGGGGTCTCCGACTTGTCAGGGGACACCAAAATAGTCTGTCTGGGGGTGTCGGAGGACATGATGTGTGCGTCACCATGATATACACTCACATACATACGGTTGTTGTTATATATGTAACACCTTATCTATTTGATTTATTGAATGTATCTGATAGATAAATGTCTGTTAGTTTATTTTCGTCAACAAAAATTATGACTAAATATCATCATTAATAAACCTTTATCACGTGACGAAAACGAGACGCAACGTAACTGCTGGTCATGTGACGATGACTATAATTTAATGTATAATGCAATATTGTTGACAAATAAAAACAAGACTAAATGTTGTTAACAAAAATAAAAACTATGCTAAAATGTCTCTTTATTTTCATTGACCAATACGAGACGAAACTAAATGTTATAACGTTATTTTTATCTCATTTAGTCGTGTTATTATTACTTTGCAGTATTTCTGTTCCCAGGGTCTTACTTTAGGGGCTGCATCAGGCCGCACTGCACAGATGCAGGCGACGTCACTTCCTCAAGCCCCGCTCGCGGCATTATTTAGAAGACGACAAACTAAGTTAAGTGGGATTTATACTTTCACCTGGCTCCGCTGACTGTGAGCGCACCTTCCCAAACGGATAAGGCTTTTACACTTGTCGCATTCGCCATTGTACTTTTCTTTGAAATGACAGGGGAGCGGCGAGGAGTAACTGACCTCTAAAACCATCGGGAGTCACCGGTGAGAAGTCATTTGCCAGTACAAGTCTTGTGATGAATGAGTTGATGAATTAATAATTACTTTATGTACAAACTAAAAACAAACAAACTATTGGCTGTATTTCATATCAAACACAATTCCATCAAAAAGCACCTAATGGAGTTTGAACTTCACACTAAACTGCTTCTGTTTCACACAAAATGCCGGCAAAGATGTGTATGTTCAGCTAGAATCGCTGTGCACTCTGCCACGCGAAATGAGTTTGCGTGCACTCAAAGCGAACGTCTGGCAACACTGCGATGAAGTCATATTTTCCGTGCTCACCCAATTTCTTGGTATACGGGTGCAGTGACTTTGGTTTTCAGAAAACACAACAGAAATTATTGAATAAATGTTTCTTGACAATCCTCATAAAGCTGCGGTTCTCTCTTTTGGTTGTGCATATTTTTCTTCCACACTTTTTCTTCCACTCAACTTTCTGTTAACATGCTTGGATACAGCACTCTGTGAACAGCCAGCTTTTTTGGCAATGAATGTTTGTGGCTTACCCTTTTTGTGAAGAAGGGTCTTCTGGACAACTGTCAGATCAGCAGTCTTCCCCATGATTGTGTAGCCTAGTGAATCAAACTGAGAGACCATTTTGAAGGCTCAGGAAACCTTTGCAGATGTTTTGAGTTGATTAGCTGATTGGCATGTCACCATATTCTAATTTGTTGAGATAGTGAATTGGTGGGTTTTTGTTAAATGTGAGCCAAAATCATCACAATTAAAAGAACCTAAAACTAACCCTTCAAACTATTTCAATCTATGTGCATTGGATTTATTTAATACACGAGTTTCACAATTTGAGTTGAATTACTGAAATAAATGAACTTTTCCGCATAGATGCACCTGTACGGTATGTAATTAAGTAGAATTAAAACTCAGTTTTGTTTAAATTAAGCTATTATTGAAATTAAATATGTCATTACAGCGTGTATTTTTTTTCAACCTAGTTGTGACATTCTGTCATCATAGGGAAAGACAATGAACTTTTTTTTTTTAACCACATAATTCACTGTTATAGGGAAAATATGATGCTGATTTAATTATTATTATTTATTTTTTTTACAGAAAATAAAACTTTTCAGATATTCATGTTAAAATATTATTACATTACCAATACCATCAATGTTTTTGCAGAAAATAGGAATTTTCTGTTATGAATTTGAAAGTGGGAAAATGTTATATTATCATACTGACTAATATTTTTATACAAAATATGAATTTTATTTTCTGAATATCAAAGTGGGAAAATATTAAAGAAATTATCTGCAGTAACTTTAAATGTTTTTTTTTTAAGGTTTAGCAAAAATGGCACTATTTCCTGATA
The DNA here is from genome assembly GCF_963082965.1 of Carassius carassius. NCBI lineage: Eukaryota > Metazoa > Chordata > Actinopteri > Cypriniformes > Cyprinidae > Carassius > Carassius carassius. The sequence goes on along the minus strand of NC_081783.1, from coordinate 19,970,331 downwards.
ATGAACCACATACGCTTTACCCAAAATGCTGCACTCCCAAGTGTTTCTAAAGTACAAGTACAGTGATTTATGTTGCACATTTTTTTTCTCATTTCATTAGAAACCACACACGCATTTTGTTCTGGCCTTGATGTAGGATTAGTTTTCTCTCCAAGCACTGATTGATTTGTCAGAGCACAAACAAAACTCTTTTTCTGCTATTACAGGAACAGAAACAATATAACAAGCCAACAATCATAGAAGCAATTCCAGCATCAATCAGTTGGGGCGTGTTTTTTAAAGAGCGAGTTTCAATCATAGCAAAGTACATAATCTAGTTTTCGTTAAAGTGTTGCCTTGTTGGTGTTGCCTTGTTGGTGTTTTATATTCCTTGTAAATTAACCTTAACTTTCAGTTGGTCACCCTCGACATCACATCGGATGGCCAGCGATTTGAGTTCTCGCTTAGAGAGACCAATCCACTTTGAGTGTAAACTAAATGAGCCAATGCACATTGGCATGCGATTATTGCATCCAGCTGCCATTGATCACAGCATGAGTATAAGTAGGCAGCAGATGCTGCGCATATTCAGCTTTTTGCTTCAGAGCCAAGCGATCACATTGTTCTACTTCTGAGTCTACTGCATAAGTCAACTTTCAACTGAGAGAAGACGGTGTTCTTTGATAACACTTCATGTTGATGATACTGTGCTTCAGCGGTGGTGGTTTTCTTGTGTTGAGTGGGATGCACACATCAGGCTGCAGTACCCCTTGTTTGTGTTGCAGGCAGCCATCTCCACTGTGCACTTCAGCATGCTCAAAGAGCTTTTTCCCTAAAAGAGCATTCACAGGTGCGTATTTTTAAAGATGACGTTGCATGGCAAACTTGATGTTACGTCTTTGTATGGAGTTGGATTCGGGTGAGCACGCCTCATGCAAGGATGTGCTCAGTCAGTGTTGAACTGCCTGAATCTGTTCAAGGGCAGGATTGTGGTCCCACTTAAACCGTTTCAGAAGCTCCTGGGGCATATGACCGCGGCAGTCATGCCGCTGGGGCTTCTTCATGAGACCACTTTAACACTGGCTCCAAGGCCAAGTCCTTAGATAGACGTGGCAATGCGGCACTCACTGGGCCCCAGTTACACTGGCCTGCCTCCAAACCTTCACCCCGTGGTCAGACTTTGCATTTCGCCAGGCAGGAGTGCAGGTTTACAGGCATGCTGTGGTTCACACTTTCTGCTTTCTGGACCGAGCAGGCCAGAATGATATTGATTTAAGTTTGGACACATTCAGATCCATCAGCCCCTGACAAGTTAAATCCAATTTTCATCCGCTCCATGTCTGTCACTATTGCTTTCTGTTAGACTTCTACACATTGAGAGGTGGAAAGATTTAGTTCCCTTTTAGTCAGTCACTCTCGACGCCACGTCAGTGACCGACGAATATGGGGTATCGCTTCGATAGACCAATCTACTTCAAGTGTAAACTAAACGAGCCAATGCACATTGGCATGCAATTATTGCATCCAGCTGCCGCTGATCACTGCGTGAGTATAAGAAAGCAGCAGGTGCAATGCATACCAGCTTTTCGCTTCGGAGCCGAGCGTTAGTATCGCTCTGCTCAACTGTGTCTGCTGTGAACTACGAGTTCAGCACGCTCTTGGAAGCTTCGTGTGTTGGTGAGACGGCGCTTCAGCGGCGGCCGTTCCTGTGTCGAGTAGATTGCACACTTCAGGCTGCACTACCCCTGTCGTGTTGCAAGCGGCCAATTCCCCTGTGCACCTCAGCACTAAAAGAGCATTTCCTAAAGAGCAAATTTCTCTAAAAGAGCTTCACGGGTGCGTCTTTGTAAAGACGACGGATCCACATGATTGGTTTTCTCGGGGTGGCGCACGCTGGTTCTCAGCGTTTTTTGGTGGGGGAGGGGGGGTGAGTACCCTGTCAGATACAGATTGTTATGGGTTGGTGAGGGGGAAAAATGCATGAGGACCAAGGAGATCAAGACAAAGGTATTTTAATTAGAATATCCAGGAGACAAACAAATAAATCTACATTATGTCAATGAGTCAAACAGAAAATATTTGTAGGGGAGCAAACAAAAGAACAAATGAGTTAATTAATCAAACACAGGTGAATGACATGACAATTAGGAGGCAAAGTAAAACAGAGGAACAGACTAACAGATGCAAATGACCTCAAAACAAACAGAAATGGACTAAAAGCAACAAAATATCGATTTTATGGGCTTGTTTGCAATAAAACAATGTACTATGTAGATTCAACTGCAGGTCTCTCTCTAGTCCACCCACACTAATTTACTAAACTAATTGAATGCATTGAACTCTGGAATGAAGCATCAAGCTACACGGCACTGTGCAGACAATGCGGCACGAAACCAAAACATAGACTGATCCTGTTCATACATCAATTGCACAACACAACATCAAAGGCATATATTTCAGAGAATAATCACTGTAGTATGAACATGGAAACAGGAAACAGGAAAAATACCTTTTCATCATGCGTTTCATTGGTAGGCCAACTGGTTCATGGCAGTAGTATTGAAGTACGTTGAGACCTTCATGTGTGAGTCATATAATGGTCTATGCTAATGCATTGTTCAAAATGTGAGTATGATGTCTCTGCATGTTAATGTCACATTTTTACTTCCAACACGTATTTGTTTATCCATCCAGCCTATTCAAGGAGCAATAACTGGCTGTTACATTATACCATTTTGTGCTAATGTTTTGAGAACACATGAACGGAGAACTTTGAACTAACATTCTATTACTGTTCATTTGAGAGAATCTTTTCAGAACGTTCTGAGAATGTTCCTGTTGGGATCATTGTGTAGCCTATTTCAACAGATCTGCACCTGTTTCCAAAATCAGAAATATCCAGAGCAAAAATATCACATTATAACTCCATATTCCGCATCTATGAAAAGCAAAGTTTAACAACACTGGAGCTGCATCCGTCTCCAACAGTATAGATAATACTGTAAAGCATGACTCAAGCTTTCAAACAGCTGTTGGCTTAAAAGGAGATACGCAAACACACACTGAGAAGACGTGACCGTGGAGTGTGTGCATTCTCGCTTTACAGACGCTGTTCTGTTCGTTTCCTTCACTCTTCATGGCTGAACAAATAATTAACGAGGAACGGGATGAGTTTTGCTTTTCGTGACGCACACAAACACATTCAACTCCTCCCCTCTTAACACGACCTAGATTTGAAAAGCTCATCTGGACAATTTGCATGCAATTGATGCATCGTTTTTCTTCTGATATTTATTACTTATCTCTGCATTTCCAAGTCTGTATTAAAAATCTTAGTGTGGAAAGAAAAATTATGTGAGCTGAAGCAAGAATGATTATTCTTAGAGGCTGCAAAACTTCTGCATAATTTGACTTTGTTATTATTATGTAGACGTTTTTCTTGTTAGTTATTGATGAGGTTTTGTATAATTCCTAATTAGATAAGTTAGGAAGCTAGGATGCTGGATGACTTTGTAACTTCATAATAGACTTTAGTCAGGGTAGCGCCATATTTAATTTTTGACAGAAATGAAAACGAGGCTGTGGATTGTTTTGTTTAACAGCCGATTGTTCCACGGATGAAACATCTTCCCAATTTTAAATAGACAATAACGACATAAAGTTTTGAAATGAGTGAGTTGTGATTACAACCTACAGTGCAAACCATTGTAAAAACTGCAAGTCGATCCCTCATTTTTATCCATGTAAAAAATACAATATGGCGTCTTACCTGACTACCATTTTGCTTTTATTACCAAAATCACCTCACACTGTTAAATCCTCATTTTATAGTAATGCCAATTTTGCCTTGTTAGCAGACATTAATCATTAGTGCATTCATCCTACACTGTTAAAAATCGCTGTAAAAAAACGTCCAAATTTCGACAGTAATATACTGTTTTTCATTAAAACAGTGCATTCTGGGTAATATTAATCATTTTCGAGAAGGTAGCCTGCTGCTATATATTGTAAATTAACAACGTTCAAAGTCGACACTCAGCGACTGTGTTTCAAATCACACCCTACACCCTCATTCACTATTCCCTACATGAGTTAATATATTCCACCTGATGGAGAGAATAAAAACTAATGAGTGAATTCAGACACTGATCAACAGCTGCTGTTAACGAGTAGAATCACTGAAGAAAAAAGAAACAAGACAAACACATGAACTACAACTGACTTCAGCCACAGCCTTAGATGAAATCAACTGAAGATTTAAACTATCAACAAACAGCTTTACCAACTTCACTCATTACTAACCAGACTGATTTTATTTCTGTCAGATCAGAGATCAGAGATCAAAAGATCTTATTGAGAATTACAGAGATTTAGATGATAATGTTACTGTTTCGTTTGACGTCACCATTGTGGAGATCAGTGTTTGCTTTAGTTGTGCTCCTGACCCTTGACTTTTGTACTTTTATTTTTGTTTCATTGCTATATTTGTATCTTTATGATACATCTGTTACAGCAATACTAATTTTAACGGTCAAGTGATTATGGCTGTTTCTGCCAGGCATGATCTACCTAGACTGACTGACTTAAAGTGTTGCTTTAGTAATCAAATATTAATTTGGTTTTGAAATATGTTAGCGAATTACACAATTTTTTTGTTTCTTCAATTTTATAAGATAGAACAGTAATGTGATAACCAGAACATATGGATTTAATGACAGTTTGAGTTTTAAATATTTTGAGCAGCAGTGTCCACAACACTCAAAGAGAGACATCAACAATCAGGATATGAATCTCAACAATGGTGACAATCAAAAGGTTCATGATGCAATGCATGCTGGGTACCAGCACAGGATAAAACTCATCCATTACTCCCAGCATGCATTGCGGCATGAATAAATTATGCCCCTGAATTGTTCACTTATTTTCTTGAATTCTTATGTGCTTATAATTTTGCTTTTGTCTTAAGTTTTAGTAGCATGTTTTGTGATGTTCAGAACTTATTTGTTTATTTATTTTGTCGATTGTCACCATTGTTGTGATTCATATGCTGATTCTTGATGTTTCTGTCTAAATTTCAGCAAAGGTTTTTTTTTTTATGAGTGAAATTTTCTTAACAGTCTTTCATAACTTAAGGCTCAGAAGGGTTTCTTATTTTGCTGTAGTATCAATAAGAGATGGGACACGGGATTGGATTAGAAATAATAGAGTGTTTGTTCTTGTCAATCTATAAACAACAATACCAGATTTTTTTTCTTCTGTCGAAGAAAAAAACTTGTTTTTTTGCTATAACAAGTTGCAAAGATGCATTGTTACAGCATATAAAAAAAAAACCTTAGTTGTTGAAAAGTCATGTTCAAGAGCCCAACTAAAGTAAACACTGATCTCCATCATGGTAGTGAAAAAAAACACCTAAACCTATTTAACTCTCAATAAGATCTTCTGTAGACATCTGACAGAAATAAAGTCAGTCTGGTTAGTAATGTGAATCTGGTGAAGCTGTTTTAGGAGTTGTTTAATCAGATCTTGAGAGATTTGATGGATTCTTTTATTTCAATTGATTTCATCTAAGGCTGTGGCTGAAGTCAGTTGTAGTTCTTGTGTTTCTCGTTCCTTCAGTGATTCTGTTTGTTAATAGCAGGTGTTCATCACTAATGCTCAATTATCAATTAATCACAGAATTATCTCATTAACTTCACTGATTCAGTGTTACTCAAACACTCTGTAGTGTGCACACATTATAAGTGTTCATTTAAAACTGAGGATTTTGTTGTGGGGTTTAAAGGGTTAAAGATTTAAGATGAAGAAAAAACAGCATGAAACATAATTTAACAGTAATAAACTGTAATTAATTTACAGGAAACAAACTGTAGAAAAACAGTTATTTACTGGCACAGTTATTTACTGTGCTTCAGTCAATAATGAGCCACAAATTCAGATCTTCTGCTGCTTTATATAAAGACAGTAAATGTGGAGTTGCTGATACAGTGGTGATCTCTGTGTTTAAGTACTTCAGCACATACATGTGTGCTACAGCTGACAATGAGCTGCAGTGATTTGAGTAAAAGTCATGCATTTAGTTTCTTTACTACTACACATTAAGTGTTTGCATTTTCATATTAAGAAATATTTCTTCTCAGTGGACTCAAATGAAATAAGTTCATAGTACTAACATCGTAGGAATGCTAGCTTTTAAACTCGAACTTTTTGAAGCAGTGGGAGTGGAGTTAATTTCCATGGTAGAATTTACGGTAAAATACTGTAAAAAATAAGAGTGGTAAATTAATGGTTGAAAGCTGTAAATTAACAGTACTTTACTGGCACCCCTGCTGCCAGTAAATTACTGTTACTTAACGGCACAATTTTTTACAGTGTAGTTTCTCTGTGGCCTTAAAACTTAACTAGATACAACAGCACTTAGCTCTGACCTTTACATCTCAAAACCTTGTTAAAGATGTTGCTTTTATTTGAATCTTTAATCAGATCTCCCAGGTGCTAAAAAAAGACAAGCATTCGCCATGGCAATTAAACCGCTACTTGAGTAAATCAGCATAGCCGAAACAACTGGAAAAGCCCAATTAATTGAGCTTGTGAAATTCTAATCATGGTTTCATTCTATGGCGTTAAGGCCAAATAAACTGCCACACATTCATTAGGGTTTATTTTCATTGGCTTGCTTGATAGAGCAGCGACAAGCAGCGGAAACAGTAGCCTTTCCATTTCACTTAGCTTTCCATTAAATCAACAAATTTAAATGGCAGGGTGCTGATCAGTCAAGCTGTTGGTTTAGCTACAAAACTGATTAAATGGAACTTTAATATGGTCTTTTAAACAAGCAGTAGCAAAACCATTGCAGCACTAATTTGCTCACAGCTAATGGGCAAAAAGCATTCTGTTGATCGGTCATGGAGATCCATCTCGCAGTCGCTCAATCCCCAAAAGCATTCGATAACAAATCTAGCCAAGCCAAAAGAAAAAAGACACAAGGAGTGCAAATATTTATTTGAAGTGCAATGCAATCACCAGAAAGGCCATAGATTGCAGCGACAGCTACACAAAAACATTTGAGCGCCTTTTCAAGGCAGACGGGTGGATCTGTCTTCACCGTCAGGCATCTATCACATCCGTGGAAATGACTCTCCTATTTGCGAGCACCAGCTGACGCACAAAGACAACAATCTGTTTAGCGTGGCACTTGCTGGGTGTACGGCGGGCCGCCGCTGTGCTCGTTCGGTGGAGTAATGAGGAAGAGTTTGTGGTTATTTGTGAGTGACAGAATTCTCACTTTGTCATAGTGCTGTATGAAAGAGCTGAAAAATAGTATACATGGAAAAACGGGGAGAGAAAATCTGTAGAGAAATTACATGACAAATCAAACTGTCACTTTGTTCAAGCAATAGTTCAGTACTATTTTTAGTTCAGTACATTTGATCATTTGACTTACTTTCTTCGGTGTATCACAAAATTTTTTTTGGAGAATGGCAAATACCTGCAATAAGTAAATGGTGAAATCAGGCTCTTAAAATAATTTGTGCATTATGATTTAAGTCTATGATTGATCCCAAATGGATGGACAAAGGGATAGACATGGTCAGAAACAATGCTCAGGTAGGCTGTGGCATTTAAACGATGCCCAATTGGCACTAAGGGGCCTAAAGTGTGCCAAGAAAACATCCCCCACACCATTACACCACCACCACCAGCCTGCACAGTGGTAACAAGGCATGATGGATCCATGTTCTCATTCTGTTTACGCGAAATTCTGACCGCACCATCTGAATGTCTCAACAGAAATCGAGACTCATCAGACCAGGCAACATTTTTCCAGTCTTCAACTGTCCAATTTTGGTGAGCTTGTGCAAATTGTAGCCTCTTTTTCATATTTGTAGTGGAGATGAGTGGTACCCGGTGGGGTCTTCTGCTGTTGTAGCCCATCCGCCTCAAGGTTGTGCGTGTTGTGGCTTCAAACCTCGGTTGCAATGAGTGGTTATTTCAGTCAAAGTAGCTCTTCTATCAGCTTGAATCAGTCAGTTGGAGTTCAGGAGATTGTCTTGACCAGGACCACACTCCTAAATGCATTGAAGCAACTGCCATGTGATTGGTTGATTAGATAATTGCATTAATGAGAAATTGAACAGGTGTTCCTAATAATCCTTTAGGTGAGTGTATAAAAAAAACAGTATCTGGTGTAACCACCATTTGCCTCACGCAGTGCAACACATCTGCTTCACATAGAGTTGATCAGGTTGTTGATTGTGGCTTGTGGAATGTTGGTCCACTCCTCTTGCAAGAACTGGGATGTTTTCAGTTTCCAGGAATTGTGTACAGATCGTTGCATCATGGGGCCGTGCATTATCATTCTGCAACATAAGGTGATGGTCGTGGATGAATGGCACAACAATGGGCCTCTGGATATCATCACGGTATCTCTGTGCATTCAAAATGTCATCAATAAAATGCACCTGTGTTCACTGTCCATAACATACGCCTGCCCATACCACAACCCCACCGTCACCATGGGCCACTCGATCCAAAACGTTGACATTAGAGAATACCTCTCCAAAGTGTCAGACACCATCAAAAGTTAGCATTTGCCCACTCAAGTCGGTTACAACGACGAACTGCACTCAGGTCAAGACTCGGATGACGATGACCAGCATGCAGATGAACTTCCCCGAGACGGTTTCTGACAGTTTGTACATAAATTCTTTGGTTATGCAAACCGATTGTTGCAGCAGCTGTCCAGGTGGCTGGTCTCAGACGATCTTGGAGGTGAAGATGCTGGATGTTGAGGTCCAGGACTGGTGTGGTTACACGTGGTCTGCAGTTGTGAGGCCGGTTGGATGTACTGCCAAGTTCTCTGAAACGCTTTTGGATACAGCTTATGGTAGAGAAATTAACATTCAATTCATGGGCAACAGCTCTGGTTGACATTCCTGCAGTCAGCATGCCAATTACACGCTCCCTCGCTATACAGGTATACTTCCAAGTCTTGGACTGACACACATTTTGAGCTGGAGCCATTATTTGGGAATGACTGACTGAACGAATTTAGCAAAGATACATTAAATTGATAAAAAGTGACATTAAAGACATGAACCAGCACAACCGTTTTTGACACTAATAATAATAATAATGAAAATATAATTTTAAAATCTATTTCAATACAAAACAGTTATTATAAATGGCAATAATATTTCACAATGACTGTTTTACCTTGTGGCTGAAAAGTGACAAAGCGCTTGACTTGACTTGACAAATGATTATTTATGAGCTTTACGTTGTTAAATTTGGATTTGTGGCTTGGCTTATTCAGAGTCTGAAATCTCATCTTTAACTCCCTCCTCCTGGTGACATTTTCAAAAATGTTGCAAGTGAGAATCATATGAAGTCTCTAGTGTGAGCAAACCAAAGCCACACTGCAATAACAGTGGTAGCTTCTGTTCCTTCTCATGGGTGAAGAAAATCTCCACAAGCACAGTTGCATGATTGCTTTTTTTGACCTATACAACCTTGTGAAATACATGATAATCACACATTCCTCTATAGAAGGACAGATTTTGAAATCCTTAATGCCAGCAGCACATTTGCTAGTAAGATTTGATTCTTGTAATTTAATCCTCACAGGCTTCTAATAGAGTCTCAGTCAACAAGTTTAGTTAGTTTAGCATTAGCAGACTTTGGCAAAAAAATAAAATAAAAAACACCTTGCGGTTTTAAACAGCCATTGAGAGATTTAGCAGCAGTGTGCATTTAGCCTTTGACATTCATATTTACAATGTAGGCGTACTGATGAAATTCTTGCTGAAAATTTTGTTTAGGCTTCAATAACCTGTAAAGTGTAGCTTGACAAAGTGATATTCTCTCTATAGCCTAAATCAGGGGTGCCTAGACTTGGTCCTGATGTGCCGCTGTCCTGCAGAGTTTAGCTCCAACTTGCCTCAACACACGTGCCTGTAAGTTTCAAGTATGCCTAGTAAGAGCTTGATTAGCTGGTTCAGGTGTGAGCTAAACTCTGCAGTACACCAGCCCTCCAGGACAAAGTTTAGGCACCCCTGGCCCAAATGAAGAGCCATAATCCTTGGTGTAGTTAGACAGGAGTTGTCTTTCACTGTCATCGGGTCCTTACTCTGCTGACTGATGAAGGATAACAACCTCTTCTTCTTTCTCCTCGCCCATTTTTAGAATTCCTTTTAAGGGTTATTCTTTAATCAGTCAGAATGAACCGCCTGGTGCTGCTCAGGAATACAGTGGTCTGTTAGAACTGAGACCTCATCTGGATTCCTCTGCCCTCAATTTCAAATGTGATGCTGGGTCACTTATGAAAAACCCAGAATGCCTTTTTCTGCAGTCTGGTTTGACAACCAACACAACAGGTTGGGCTTTGAAAATACTAGTTTTCAAATCCCATAAGAGGGGTAAACATAAGGTTAATCTGACAAAACGAAACAAATGTCTTGGTCATATTTGACTGCAAATCAAAAGGAAAAAAATGAAATAACTTTTGCATGAAGGAAATCCTATTTTAAGATTACTAAAATAATTTGCATTAACATTTTCATGATAATTGAGCATACTTCATATTCTCAGATGCATTATATTATAGTAAAAATAACTAATATTTTTTTATTAAAGACATCGCAGCTGAAAGAAAAATGCACTTAAAAATGATTATTTGAAATTCATATAAATTAACATAAATAATTTCCATTTGAATTACAGTTTTAACATAAACTAATAAACTTAATGTGATGCGCATTTGTCAGTCATTTATAAATGAAGGTATGATTTCTGTAATAGTATAATCCTGTCTCTCTCTCTCTCTCTCTCTCTCTCTCACACACACACACACACAACAGTATTTATATTATATTATAGTATAAAATATTATATACTGATTCTAAGCAATTTGAATAAATGCATTTTGAAAATATAATTAAATATGCATGCAAACTGTCTAAATGGACAGAAATGTTATGTTGTTCAAACACATAAATCTTAAAATCTTAAATCTTAATCTAAAGTAACTAAACACATAGGAGTTAAAAAAAGGCACTTAGAGGCTTTTGCATCTGAACTCTTCACACACACACACACACACACACACACACACACACACACACACACACACACACACACACACACATTTGTTTTTGTGAAAAGTGGGGACATCCCATAGGCATAATGGTTTTTATATATATATTCTGTATATTCTATGGCCCTACACCAACCCTACACCTAACCCTAACCCTCACAGGAAACTTTGTGCATTTTTACCTCATCCTTAATAAGCATTTTGAAAAATGGGGACATGGGTTATGTCCTCATAAGTCACCCTCTCCTTGTATTACCTGTGTCATACCCTTGTCATTATACAGACTTGTGTACTGACATGTCACAAAAACACGCACACACACACACACACACACACACACACACACACACACACACACACACACACACACACACATTAATATACATTCTTCCATTTATGGTAATGAGAATTTTCCGGGGGAAATGGTGCACTAATGGTGCAATAATGCAAATATTGCATTGCAAATCAAATAAATAAATAAACATAAGCTATGTTAAGTGTTAAAGTAAAATGTAAATCATTACTTTGTTCTTTTAATATGACCCGTACAACACTCTTGACAGATTTCATATTTTGTACATGGTGTTCTGGACAGAGACTGTGCACTTTATTAACTGAGGTCAAGGCAAAGGTATTAAATAAATAAATGAATAAACTCAGACTCAAACTGTTCCTGACCTAATTGAGGCACTAGAAATCGTTGGTCATTAACTTCCTGCCCTCAGTGTCTTGCTAATGGAATTGTCTCATGGATTTGACAGCGGACCCCGGAGTAGATGAGAGTTAAGCTGCAGTGCAGAGAGAAGAGAGAAAATCAATCTTAATGGGAAGTTAGCTGAAGTATTGTGTAATGCTCATAGTATTTTGTTCCCCTGACCCAGCTGAAAAGTCATGGAGGGAAATCCCTGTATCTGATGATGGAATTCCATGAACCCATGTCCTGATCTTTTTTTGCATTCAAAAATAAAAATTTGCTGAACGCGTACTCACATTCAGGCTATCCAAGATATACAGAGATAAGTAGATGAGTTTGTTTCTTCATCAGAACAGATTTTTATCATGGATTATTGCCTAGACTTTTGGCCAGAAGTGACAAATGCATTAATATGCATTAATAATGGATTTGTTTCTTAGAAACATGCAACTTTTCACTTCACAAATCATTAATTAATGGACTGCAGACATGTAGATTACTTGTGGATTATTATGATGTTTTTATGAGTTTCATTTTGACGGCACCCATTCACTGCAGAGGATCCATTGGTCAGCAAGTTATGTAATGCTATTCTCCAAATCTGCTTTGATAAAATAATAAACTCATCTACATGTTGGATGGCCTGAGCGTTAGTACATTTTCATCAGATTAAAATTCCTGGGTGAACTATTCCTTTCCTTTTCCTAAGTAGCTTGGATAAAAGGATATCAATACTTTCAGTACTCAGTTTTTAAATGGAAGGAGAAAATACTATTTAACCTTTTTTCTAGTTACATATTTTTTACCATTTCCCAAGATATTAGTCATCGTGCAGCCTGGCACAAAACAATGGCAAATAACAGCATAAAAATGTATATCATTATGTACACTGTAAAAAATGATCTGATCAAAAAGTTATGATAACTTATATATGTCATTAAATCAGACATAAAAAAATGTGTTTTGAAATTTCAACTCAATTGTTTGAGTTTTCAATCTTCCAATTTAGGTTCATAAGTTACTTCAATGAATCACAAATTCCAGGTGCTTGAATGAACTTGCCATTTTAAATTGAGTGGGGCACAAGTCTTTGGCATGTTGCAGATTGAGGAAAGCTCTTTGCGCATGTGCGGGGAACTACTGACGAAGCCAGGCCTCGAGACGAACAAGTTTACTCGCCAACAAGCAATCAAACTTCAGTCGGCCGGGTGCCTCTTTTTTCCACCAGACAAGACGAGTCGGGTTGGTGAGAACAAGGTTCTTTGGTAATGAATGTTTGGGGCTTACCCTCCTTGTGAAAGGTGTCAATAATTGTCTTCTGGACAACTGTCAGATCTGCAGTCTTCCCCATGATTGTGCACAACCCTTCTATTTATCTTAGCTTCATTATGTGACCCACACCCAACTGAAGTTTGGTACCAAAAAAAGTATTGATTGCATGACTGAAGTGATTATGTATAGCTTGTATTGGCTTAACATTGGTTTTAATAAAAAAAAAAAGTTTTATACTCAAATTTGTCTGTTTTTATAATTAAGTTAAAACAAGACATTCTTTTATATCATCTTAACTTGATACCCTAATTCAAAGACATTACTTAATTGAAATTACTAAGTTGAATCCACTAATGGGGATAAGTAAACAGAATGCTCATTACTGAGTTCACTTTATTTTGAACTTGCATAGCAAAGTTGAAACAACAATAACTGTATAGTCATGTTGAATCACAGAAGGCAATTCACAGCTTAACAAGACTCCAAATAATGAGTTAAAACAATTCATTAATCCATTTTGTTTTTAATTGAAATTTTGAGGCAGCTGCTTAACTTATGATTTTAAGTAGAACGAAGTAGATATTTTTTACAGTGTATTTTAACCATCCTGAATACTGGAAAATCCCCTGAAAGAGATATAAATAAAACAATCAGACATTAATATACTTGTTCTAGTTGTGTTTTTAAGCAAGAAGCTGTTGAAAGAAGAAGTAGGATGATGTTTGAAAGAGAAAGTACCAATATTTAGAAACCGAGTCCCAGCACTTAAAGGACTAAAGCGGTTCAGTTGTTGGTCATGTGCCTAAATTCACATTTACATTATAGGACACATCATATTCATTATATAGAATGGTAACAGATATAAGTGACAACTGGTCTTGATGATTAATTTTAAAACAAGTTATTGATTTCCCCCCACATTTTCAATTAAAAGAATAGTTCACTTCATAGCTTCATAGTGATCATTTCGGTAAACCTTCCAAAAGTACACAAAAATACCATAAAACATATCAGCATATGCATTTAGAGCACCATGTAAGTGAGATAAATTAGATCAAATGTTTTTTTTTTTTTGTATGCAATGCTTCTTTAAATAATAATGCTGTCATTAAAAGCTGATTGACAGATCAGTTTTAACAGTTATGAAGAAAAATCATGTTTTTCAATGTATTTGCATTGTCTTTCAGTGGGACAATGACAGAGAAGTACATTCTGTGTGTGGAAAAGTCTTTTCCATCCCAGGAAGTTTACGTCACCTCTTCTTTTTTTATTGCTCAAACGGTTTATGCATAACAAAGATGCAACCATCATTTAATACAATCAAAGCAATGTGAAAATTAAAGCAGAGCTTCAAACTATATGATAATCACACAGAAAAGAGATTTAATATGATAGCATGTCAAATAATACTGAGAAATAAAGGGAATAAATTAATACATATTCAATAAATATATTAAACAAATTTTAGCTAAAAATATTGAAAAACATATTGACACTTTGATATGAACTCCTAAACATTAGAAAATATATATATATTTTATAATGAACAAATTAACAATAATAAATAGTAATAAATAATTGTAACAACAATGTATACCATTCTGTAACACTTTGATCATTTTCTATAGAGCCAAAAGGCTGCAGCATGCTTAAATGAACATCATACATCTTTCCCTTAAAAATAATAACTTAAAAGCTTGCATGACATCTCTGCAAAGCATTTTTTTCTGTGTATAAAACTGTACAAACAGACAACATAAAACAGGCTTGTGGTAAATCACAAGTGTTTAACAACACCTACATGAACAAATATTCCTTACATATATACAAAGAAAAAAGAAAGTCTTCGCTGTGACAGGCAATTGAAATTTGCAGAATTCAGTCAGTGAAATTTATATGATGTTACTGCATCACATTTTGTAACACACTTAATTTGAAGAATATTTAGCTTAATTTTAGAGAGTAAACAATTGTAGTAAACATGCAGTAGTTGAAGCACTTCGGTCTTTTGGTCCAAAAAAAATCATTGTCTCTAAGAGCTCAATTACAGCAAAGCACAGTGGCAAAATGAGGAAACTACTGAACATGAAATCATCATGATTATAATTTTTTTTAAAACAGGTTCACTAATTTCCTTAGCTCGAGCATTCAAGATGAAGTGCGTCATTTCTGCATCTTTAACGGCACCAAACAGATTGTTTCCAAACACTCCCTGTCTGCCACTGGTTGAAAAACAAATAGCTACGTCCATATCATGCTGCTTAAAGTTTTCAAAGTGCCACAAAGCCACAGTGTTTTCACTCTTTAAGAAGGCAACATACAGCTGTCTTATAATAGTGTTTTCACATTAAACCTGGACAAGGAGAAAGTAATTCAACATAAAAAATTATGCACTTCATCTTTGATGGAAGGATGTGAGGAAAGCTCAACTTGCTGTATTTATAGTGGATTCATTAATATGTAATTTAAGAATAGTGAACAAAACCTATGCCTAGGAAATAGTGCATTTATGTACAGTCGTGGCCAAAAGTTTTGAGAATTACATAAATATTAGTTTTCAAAAAGTTTGCTGCTAAACTGCTTTTAGATCTTTGTTTCAGTTGTTTCTGTGATGTACTGAAATATAATTACAAGCACTTCATACGTTTCAAAGGCTTTTATCGACAATTACATGACATTTATGCAAAGAGTCAGTATTTGCAGTGTTGGCCCTTCTTTTTCAGGACCTCTGCAATTCGACTGGGCATGCTCTCAATCAACTTCTGGACCAAATCCTGACTGATAGCAACCCATTCTTTCATAATCACTTCTTGGAGTTTGTCAGAATTAGTGGGTTTTTGTTTGTCCACCCACCTCTTGAGGATTGACCACAAGTTCTCAATGGGATTAAGATCTGGGGAGTTTCCAGGCCATGGAGCCAAAATTTCAACATTCTGGTCCCCGAGCCACTTAGTTCTCACTTTTGCCTTATGGCACAGTGCTCCATCGTTCTGGAAAATGCATTGTTCTTCACCAAACTGTTGCTGGATTGTTGGAAGAAGTTGCTGTTGGAGGGTGTTTTGGTACCATTCTTTATTCATGGCTGTGTTTTTGGGCAGAATTGTGAGTGAGCCCACTCCCTTGGATGAGAAGCAATCGCACACATGAATGGTGTCAGGATGCTTTACTGTTGGCATGACACAGGACTGATGGTAGCGCTCACCTTTTCTTCTCCAGACAAGCCTTTTTCCAGATGCCCCAAACAATCGGAAAGGGGCTTCATCGGAGAATATGACTTTGCCCCAGTCTTCAGCAGTCCATTCACTATACTTTCTGCAGAAGATCAATCTGTCCCTGATGCTTTTTTGGGAGAGAAGTGGCTTCTTTGCTGCCCTTCTTGACATCAGGCCATCTTCCAAAGGTCTTCGCCTCACTGTGCGTGCAGATGCGCTCACACCTGCCTGCTGCCATTCCTGAGCAAGCTCTGCACTGGTGGCACTCCGATCCCGCAGCTGAATCCTCTTTAGGAGACGATCCTGGCGCTTGCTGGACTTTCTTGGACACCCTGAAGCCTTCTTTACAAGAATTGAACATCTTTCCTTGAAGTTCTTGATGATCCTATAAATTGTTGATTTAGGTGCAATCTTAGTAGCCACAATATCCTTGCCTGTGAAGCCATTTTTATGCAACAATGGGAGAATGGAACAATGGAAGAACAATGATTTCAAGCATCACCCTCCTTTTAACATGTCAAGTCTGCCATTCTAACCCAATCAGCCTGACATAATGATCTCCAGCCTTGTGCTCATCAACATTCTCACCTGAGTTAACAAGACGATTACTGAAATTATCTCAGCAGGTCCTTTAATGACAGCAATGAAATGCAGTGGAAAGGTTTTTTTGGGATTAAGTTAATTTTCATGGCAAAGAAGGACTATGCAATTCATCTGATCACTCTTCATAACATTCTGGAGTAAATGCAAATTGCTATTATAAAACTTAAGCAGCAACTTTTCCAATTTCCAATATTTATGTAATTCTCAAAACTTTTGGCCATGACTGTACAATCATGAATCACCAAGTCTAGTCACGTTTAAAGTTATATGGACTAATTCGTAAAGTAAGATTTCACCCAATAATTAACATTTCCCTAAAATATTTTTAAATTCAGGCCATCCAAGATGTTGATGTGTTTGTTTCTTCATCGGGACAGACTTGGAGCAATTGCTCACCACTGGACACTTTGAAGTGAATGGGTACCATCAGAATGAGAGTCCAAATAGCTGATAAAAACATCACAATAATAATCCATAAACTGAATTTTTGTAATAAACAAATCAATCATTATGATAACACTACTTGTACTGTTTTTGTTTTTGCAGACTGAAGACAAGTTACTTATGGATTATCGGGATGTTTTTATCAGCTATTTGGACACTCATTCTGACGGCACCCATTCACTGCAGAGAATCCAATGGTGAGCAGGTGATCTAATAATGTTACATTTCTCCAAATCTGTTCTTATAATGACACAGACTCTTTGTTTGAGCAAATTTTCAGCAAATTTCATTTTTGTGCGGTTTCTTTTAAGGCTAAATAATATGTATTTCTAATCCTTCATCAAAATAATATAATTTGCTTTCAGATGTTGCCTTGTTGGCTTGTTTTTAAATGAAATGGAATACTGTAAATTCCCAATGGGAATGCATTTTGTTGTTGTACAAATAGAGCACATTATGGAAGTAATATGGCATGCAATTGCGGTTTCTTCTTGACTTCAAAGTTCAGGTTGAATGAGCTTTCCAAACAACCCTGATACATGCTGCTGCATTAGAGACTTTTAAAAAGGGATGTAGTCAAAAACTGACAGTAAACAAATATTCCAAAAATCTGTTAAAGGAACATTCTTGGTTCAATATAAGAAAATAAATCACTGTCAGTAAAGATACAGCAATGTGTGTAAACAGTTGATTTAGTATGGTTTTAATTTTCTTTTATTTTGTTCTATGGGCCCAGCACAAAATATCAGACCATATACACAATAGAGCTTGGTCTTATATATATATATATAAGCTACTCGAAAACAAGCACCATCACAAAAAAGGTGTAACTTTTACATCGAATGAATGAATAAATAAATAAATAAATCACTATAATTTGCTAGTCTATATCACAGATAGAGGTCCAAAGTCAGATTCTCACGGAGCGAAACACAAACACGTCATTTTCATTTCCACTACGTACATATGTACAAAGGCAAATGTTATTTCAAAAGCACTGCTGAAAAAGTTGTAGAAAAGAGTGATGAGAGATAGAGAGAGATAGAAAGGCATCTTGCAACAATCCACGACACGTCTGTGTGGAGCAGATGGGAAAAAGCATCAGAGCGTGATTATATTCAGTCCCTGGGTGGTTTTGGCCTGGTCTTTAGTCTTGCTTAGTGGAACCCGTAGCAACCCTGGACACCATCTAATAAGAGGGCATCATGTCTTTGATCACGGGTTCTCTGTTCAAATATGTCGCCCAGTAAACCAGGTTGAATGTCCCGAAGAGAACCGGGAACATGATGCGGGACATGCGGTCGATTTTACTCACGCTGTTGAAGGTTTTCTTCGCCTCGGCCGGTTTCCCGTCGGCTTTGGTCTTTCCTTGTTCGGCTATGCTTCCCTTTGCGATGGTGGGGAGGACGGTGTCCTTGGTGATGTTGGGGGCGTAGTTCGCCACTGCGACGGCGTAGGCGTTGTTCTTCTTGATGACTGAAGCTTTCTCCTTTTTCTGTAGGGAAAGTAAGAGTTTGCCACTTTTAAAAATAAATTCACCTGGAGTGCTTAATGCAATTCTGTTGACACAGATTGGATATGAAAGTGAGCAAGAACTGTATTTTATAACCGATTTGTGAGGAAGTTGTGAAGTTAACAGCTGCAATAAAAATTAGTTTTTACTCATTATTTTTGTGTGGTTCTCCACTACTTATATCTAAATATTCTTAAATTGAGAAATACATAAGTTTTTTGTTTATTGATTGATTGTACCCAATTAGCAGATTTTTTTCTTGCTTTAAGCAAAAACTCAGAATTTTTTTAAATAAATTTTCAGAAACTACAAAACTGGATTCAAATTTCAAATGCAAAAAACACCACATTAAACATAAATGTTAAAACAAATATTATGAATAAATATTTAAACTAAAACCATTAAAATGGTTTTCTTTAAGCGTGACAAAGCAGAAATAAGATATTCTGTAATTTAAAAAAGACTTCTAGTTGCCAACTTAAATTGCAATTTACAGCCAATTTTACTTCTGTAAACAGACAAATTTGTGAAACAAGAAAAATTGAGATTTTTTTTTTATAATAATAATAAAAAAAAGGTAGGATGTGAAAAGTGGGTGTTACACACCAGATTAAAACTATATTAAATGTGAGTTTGCTAAAACAATGATTAATATCTATGTACTGTATGCTCTTGGTTAATATTCTCTAATTGTAACGGTACACGTCTAGGGAGAGAGTGCCATATGGAATTCCAAAGAAGTAGAATTTTGTTATAACAATAACAGCGACAAACCACATACATAACTTTAAGAACTGACAAAGAAAAACCAAACAGACAGGACTTATAAACACATGGAACGTAATCAGGGAGAACAGAAACAGGTGGGGAGTAATCAATTAACTAAACAAGAAAAGGAACATGACCAAATAAGGAAACTCAGAACGAACAGGAGAACAGAAGTCCATAACCATGACACTAATAGCCTGTACAGCTTAAGTGAATTAAAGAATAGGATTGGCTGCCATTCACACTGACAGATTTCAATCTGAACAGGACAATCCCAGCCTCAAGTATGAGTGTCAATCCCAAACACTGTGGGAATGCAGTCTATGTATGTTATATCATCCGCTTGCCAGAGAAAACCATACAGGTTGCAAAATATGAGCGGTATTATGATAAGGAGTTGATGGGACAAATGGAGGTGTTGAGGATGAGCAGACTCATGATGAAGAACGGGAGGAAGATTCATGATTCAATAAGTTCTTGTCATAACAGCAGCGGTAAATGCAGCTGTGCTGGCACAACTCACACACAGAAATATAACAAGATCCCACACACAACAAACAGTCATTAATAACAACTTTCTCTCTCCATTAACGTGTGCGTTCACATACACACACACACACACACACACACACACACACACACACACACACACACACACACACACACACACACACACACACACACACACACACACAAAAAGAGACACATGCAGTTTACACAGATAACCCTGGGCAATAAAGGTAAAAAAAAATTATAAAATATATAAAACTATCCTTTTAACATTTTTTATATATTTAAATTTAAATTACATGTACATTTAATAATTTCAGTTTTAGTTTTACTTTAGTTAATTATTATAAGCCTGACACACACCACTATCACATATACAATTTTTCATGACCATATATATATATGGACCACATATATATATATATTTTTTTTTTTAAGTTCTGTCATGAAACTCTAGATAGTGCGGTTCTAACTCAATATGACATAATGACATAATTATTCACATTGTGCGGCTGATTGGTTATTTCACATATGTTAAATGTGCAGCAGCAGAATTTCTTACATGCTCACTGCAGCATGTCTATGGTTGTTTAAGCAATAGCAAGTCTCGGTACTTTATCGCAGCATAGCTGATCCATTCTGCCTAGACTGAACGCATTAACATTGCCATGTACATTACCATGCTCAAATATAATATTAATATATTTTTTTTCCCAACAAGCATCCTATTTCACAAGGAAACAAATCATATCATGTGCAGGTGTTTTGATGGTGAATGCACTAGGCGTTCAGTTTGTTTCTCCAGCTTTGTTTCTACAAAATACCACAGACAGACCTCCACCCCCCCCCCCCCTCATCCCAAGAGCACCACCTCTCCCTGATGCGTTGATGAAGGTGCTGTGGTAATTAAAGAGACTGACAGGAACTATTAATGCGGGGAAATCGTGGCCTAATGGTTAGAGAGTCGGACTCCCAATCGAAAGGTTGTGAGTTCGAGTCCCGGGCCGGCAGGAATTGTGGGTGGGGGGAGTGCATGTACAGTTCTCTCTCCACCTTCAATACCACGACTTAGGTGTCCTTGAGCAAGGCACCGAACCCCCAACTGCTCCCCGGGCGCCGCAGCATAAATGGCTGCCCACTGCTCTGGGTGTGTGTTCACAGTGTGTGTGTGTGTTCACTGCTCTGTGTGTGTGCACTTCGGATGGGTTAAATGCAGAGCACAAATTCTGAGTATGGGTCACCATACTTGGCTGAATGTCACTTCACTTTTTTTCACTTCACATTAGTCTAAACGCAGGATGGTTACTAAGAGAGGGATGTTTGTTTACAGTGAATATGTACAGTACGCGAGGCACCATCGCGAACAAACGGCTGGAACAGAAAATACTCAATTTTTGGTCACACATAAGGCATAATTCAAAAATGCAAAGTGTTAGTAGTTTGAAAAAGTCAAGAATAATGACAGAGTTAATAATAATTATTGCTAAATGCTGCATCGTTCTCTTTTCGCTCTGCATATGGAAACGGAAGATTTTTTTTTAAAACCAAGAATGAACCGAAATGAAAATAAAAAGGAAAACATTTAGCTTTTTATCCGTATATATATATATATATATATATATATATATATATATATATATATACACACACACACACACACACACACACACACATAGGCCTTATATTTATTTTCTGTTTAATAACAATAGCATGCATATGATCCTTTGTGTAAAGTTCTTCTTTAAATTTTTTATGAGTAGACTGTAGCCTAAGACTATCCTACGTTTTGAATTTAACTCACTGTAAATGTTTTAATATTTTTTAAAGATGTTACAATGTTATATCATAATGTTATTGTTTTACTTCCTCCTTTTATCTCATTTTACAATTACATTAATTTCGCAATCCGTCCCTTTGCGCCACCTGGCGGTAGTTTCATGAATGATTTTAACACGCGACTGAATTACAGTTACCGCCGCGGTACCGCAGCGGTAATCCCCATTTAGGTTGTCCACCTACTGTACACTGTCAGCTCAAACTCCACTGTAGTTCTGCACTTAAACAATATATGATCACTGCAATAAATCGACATCTTGCTTCTTCATAGACATCACTTGGATACCGTGGATGAAATCTTAAGATCTCCTAAAGGTTCTGGTTGGGCTGAGATTAAGATTAGAGTGCAATACAATGTTTGATAGCATCGAAAACCATGTCTTGTTTAGCGGTGTATGTCAAAATGAACACTGACAATGTGAGCATATTGTCAAACAGCCTTCAGTGAAACAAATGAAATGACACTTTAGAATCCCACAGAGCCCATTTCATGCTTATATAATTTATTTATATGTCGTTTTAGAAAATGTATGTGGCAGATTCTGAGTCAACAACTCAGACACTATGTGCATATGTGAAGTGTGTTTCTGTGCCTTTCGGAAATGAATCTCATTGAATCTATAAAGAAAATAAGCAATAAAATGTATGTACTGTATGTATATATATATAAAATGTATGTATGTATGTATATAAACTTGGACTAAGAAACCAAGAAATGAACATCTACTCTCTGTGACTGTGATGGAGGAAGACAGTGATGAGATCTGCATAAACATGCCAATTCTACAGGCAGTCATTTCTGATTGGCTGACTGACCTTTAGTGAGAAGAATGTGATTTGTGGAGATTTGAAGGCTCATGAATAAGCAATGATCTTGTGCTACAGAGTCTGACTAGGGGAAGGAAGAGGCCCTATGAAATTGATATTAATCAATCCCAGATAATGAGAATAAGACTCCAGATTTGATTTTGTGGATGTGATGACAGATGGAAAAGAAGTGTGTCAGAAAGACAGCGTGATGGTAAATTTCAGGGTTGACTGAATTACAATAATTCGTTCTTTAAGTACTAACATCTCAATATTCATTAAAATCATATGACTGGAAAATAGCACATAATGCAGTTTTGCTTGGGCTTAATTTTAACTGACTGTGCTGTCATAAATCTGCAAATAAATGTCCAGTGCTGGTTTTGGATCATCTTTCATTATTGGTTTATAAATGAGTTTTAAAAAAATCTTTAAGGTTAAGTATTAAACTTTGGAGTATAACTTTTCCCATACAGTTGGTATTTTGAGAATGAATTTTAAACATGACATTTCACACCATATATGCACCATGAACCATATCTTGATCATGAAATAATTTTTGACCTCAGCACTAAGCAACCATCTAGTAACCACCCTAGAACAACCTAGCGACATCTAGAACACATTAGGAACACATAGAACATGTTAACAACCCCAAAGTAATGCCTAGAACTCGTTAGTAAACTCATAGCAACACCTAGAACATGCTAACAACCACATTGTAACACCTAGATCTCATTAGCAAAACCACAGCAATACCTAGAACATGTTAGAAACCACATAGTAATGCCCTAGCAATGCCTAGAACTTGTTATAACCCATAGCAACACCTGAAACAAATTAGCACCCACACTTCAATGTCCTAGCAAAACCTATAAGTTGTTAGAACCCTTGTAGCAGCACATAGAATATGTTTAAAAACCCATTGAAACAACTGAACTCATTAGCAAACCCATAGCAACAGATAGAACATGTTAACAACCCCATAGTAACACCTAAAACTAATTAGCTCTCCTTTAGCAACACCAAGAACATTTTATAAACCACATAGCAATGCCCAAAGCAACACCTAAAACATACTAGCATCTAAACGACAATGCCCTAGCAACACCTAGACCCCCCATAGCAACACATTGAACATGTAAACAACGCCATATCAACACCTAGTACATATTAGAAACCACATAGCCATGCCTAGAACTTGACACAACCTATAGCAACACCTACAAAATATTGGCAACCAAACTGCAATGCCCTAACAACACCTAAAACTCATTAGCAATCCCATAGCAACACATGCAAAATGTTAGAAACCACATAGCAATGCCCTAACAACACCTAAAACTCATTAGCAATCCCATAGCAACCCATACAAAATGTTAGAACTCACATAGCAATGCCCTAGCAACACCTAGAACTTGTTAGAACCCCCCATAGCAACACCTAGAACACATTAGCAACCTTTAACAAAACCTAGAACATGTGAGCAACCACATGCAATTGCACAGGTAATCACCACATACATTTTCTTTATAAACCATAAAAATGACATTTTCTTCTGTAATCAATCAGTCCAGAATGACTGCATGAATAATCACTAATGAATCTGTACTAATTAGATTTAGACAAACCCTTAGTGTTATCAGAGCCTCTGTAGTTTCCCCCGGCTCATATGAGCAGGATATGAGTGAAGTCTGCAGTGCTCTATGATAAGATCATAATGGACTAATCTATGGTTATTTAATCCTGACCTGCACCAGAAGTACAAAGAGCCACATGTATCATAGACTGTGCAGGATTATATCAGTATGGCTTTACAGTCAGGATATCAATGAAGTGTCTTATAGCTGTTCTTCAGCATATAAAATCAACCCCTATCTATTTTAAAAAAGGCAAACCATAATGAGACACTCACAATTTCTTTCTGAGGTGCCCTAAACAGATGGAGGAACATATTGGAAATGCAATAAAACATAAAATGTAAAAAGAAAGTAATTTATGATGTGCATAAGCATTTATTTAGGTATCACCTTTGTATCTGATGTTTCTTGTAAAAATAAATAATTGTCAAAAAGATGAATTTGACAAGAAATGTTTCATATTGAATTCATATCAATATCTCAGATGTGAAATTATTTTTTATAATACATTTATAATTATGGCCTGTTTTTCGGGAGAAACATCTGAGAACCTGGCAATTCATATGAAGAGGAAAAAACAGAGGCCCAAACTGAGCAAAATATGCTATTTGTATTTGGGCAAGATGAAATTCTAATAGCTTTTATTATAAATCATTGAGATCCTTATAACAGTACCATAGGCTAGTTAAATAAAATGATATAAACATCAGTTGTCACTCTATATCTCCCAATAATATATCAAAACATATAATGCAATGCAATACAACAATGATTGAAAGATAACAAAACATTCCACAAATGCCTGATGATCATATTTGTTAATCACATTTGAAAATTATTCTTCTAAAGAATGCTGTCTGGATAATCAAGTACACATAAGTTGCTTCAGTCCAATAAGTGTTCATCTTGAAATATTACTAACAATGTAACATTTATTGTTATGTTTACTTTACAAAAATCAGTCAAGATTTCACAGCAAAAAGACACATGAACCACAACCTGAACTAGGTGTATTTATATTTACAGTAGTATACTTAAAGGTCTGTTATTTACTAAAAAAGTAAACTATCAATATTAAGAAGATGACAGAAGGCATGTAATAGATATTTTAGGCTTTATACGTATAATCATGTTGCTGTCCAAGAGACAAATAAATGAGGTATTCAGGTGTTCTACTAGACAAGCCAAATTCACATCTACCTGAAGTGCTCTTAAATTCCCAACAGTTACTTCATTTTTTCCCTGAGATATCACATCACTCAAATTTTACCGTACTGTCACCACGTCAAACAATCAGATCCAAATGCCACCCCACCTGCACAACACAAAGCATGCTGGGACATGATTAAAGATAATTACCTTGTCATTGACCACGCTCTTGCCATCCCAAGCCCAGCCGCGCTTGGTGAAGTAGTTGACTGTGGCGAACTCAATCAGGGCGGAGAAGACAAAGGCATAACACACGGCAATGAACCAGTCCATGGCTGTGGCATAGGCGACTTTCGGTAGGGAGTTACGGGCGCTGATACTCAAAGTGGTCATAGTCAGTACAGTGGTCACACCTGAGAGGAATACAAACAATGATAACACGATGCAAATTACCATGATAAACTAATGCAGAACACAGAATGTCAGAATTACTTGAATTTGGAATTAAACTTGCATCACATCAATGCAACACCACTTGATTCCACCATTGCATGAAAAAATAAAACCTGTTTAGCAAACATTCACAGGTGGTTCACAGGTGGGTAAAAATAAGTCATAAAGAGTAAAACATCATTAAACAACTGAATAAATGAGTGAATGAATGA
Organism: Carassius carassius; assembly: GCF_963082965.1. Lineage (NCBI taxonomy): Eukaryota > Metazoa > Chordata > Actinopteri > Cypriniformes > Cyprinidae > Carassius > Carassius carassius. The sequence continues at coordinate 19,944,147 of NC_081783.1, read as the reverse complement.
ATAAAAGTAAAAGCAAAAAAGTAAATAAAATCTTTTCCAACTTGTGGATTTTTGTTTAAAGTCAAAACTGTTCCCAAACAGATTCTACATCTGCCATTGGTTGTAAAATGCAAATAAATAAATAAAACAGTAAACTAATATATAAAACAATAAAACAATAAAATAATAAGTAAAACAATGACTGAATGCATTTTTTTCAGACTTTTTCAAACTAGTCAAAACTCTTGATTGAATTACTAAAAAATGAATGAATGGATGAATGAATACCCCACCCCCAAATCAAACTTGCTGAATTTTTCAAAATGGGTCAAAACTGTTCCCAAAAACACCCTACCTCTGTTATTGGTTGGAAAATACAAATAAACAATACACAAATAAAACAATAAATAAAACAAACTAATTAAATTAATTAAGCACAACAGATCATTGTACGTCAGTAGCAGCCAATCCAGTCTCATGGCAATTCGTACATATTTTAGAAGGTGGCTAATTCATATGACCTGTTTCGTTTTAATATGTTCTGGTGTGTAAATTAGGCGCACGACGAACAATACATATCTAAAGAGTTCTTTTAATGATCAAGGGAGAAAAACCAAACACAAATCTTCATACATTAGAATAGAACATCACATTAATAGTGGACAAGAAGGAACTGGACAGACAGGGTTTTTAAACACAAGGAAAGTAATCAGGGGAATGGAAACAGGTGGGGATTAATCAATTAACAAAATAAGAAATGGAACATGACCAAAATAGGGAAACACAAAGGAACAGAAGTTTCATGACTATGACAGTTGATGGTGGAGCAGGAGCTGACAACACCATGGGGCCGACTGACGGAGACTGCGCCGGTGGATGAGGAGCCCAAAATGGAGCAGAGCAGTCGCAGAGTCAGGATGACACAGAGGATCCAGAGGGCCAAGGTGGAGCAGAAGGCTCAGGTGACCAAGGCAGTTGCTGGGCACCGGAAGACCGCTGCGGAGCCAGAGCAACTGAGGATGGAGGTGGAGCCAGAGGGAAGGAGGAGCCTGACAGCCGGAGGGGATGGAGTGATGAGGCGAAGCCAGAGGAAGGGAGTCCTGAGGTGTCGCATGGTCGATGACTGACCAAGGTGGAGCCGGAGGGATGAGGGAACCCGGTGGAGCTGGGGTATGCCGGGCCACGGTGTAGAGGAGGGAGCTAAGAGCCAAGGCGGGGCCGATGGGTCGGAGGTCCAAGGTGGAGTCCAGGGCTCACAGGCTGGAAGTAGAGACAGGGGATCCTCATGCCAAGGCAGAGCTGGAGACTGGAAGTCCAGAGGCGGACCAGAGTGCCCAGATGGCGCTAACTGAGGGTGAGATTCAGGGCTGGACGGAACCAGTGGAGATGGAGCAGATGAACTGACTGGTCTAGGAGGAGGCGGGATTGGGAGGCTGGGAGGGAACACAGGAGGATCAGGGCTGGATGGAACCAGCGGAGATATAGGAGATTCAGGGCTGGAAGGAACCAGCGGAGACACAGGAGATTCAGGGCTGGACGGAACCAGCGGAGACACAGGAGAATTAGGAACTACCTCCCCAAACCAGTCTATAAGGTCATTTACTAAGGTCAGGTTATTAATTCCTGTACATAATTTTCAGAAACCAGTTGCAGCTCACCCTCAGTCACAGGAGTGTGAGCAGGGCTTTCCTCCACGCCCTCGATCTCCACCAGTAATCCCAAAAAGCATGGTGTTGCTAGCTCACACGCCTTGTCAGTCTCGCTCTTGAGTCCTAGCTCCCGGACAATGATTGGCTCCTTTATGGTCGGCTTGGGCTCTGCAGCTGTGGTGGGCTCTGGCTTTAGCTCCGTGCAGTGGGTTGACAGCTGGCTGGTCTCTGGTTCAGGAGTGGGGTTTGAGATATCCTCTGCAGGAGGGCTGATGGTGAATGGAGATCCATTTTTCTCCAGCACCCACTCCACGAAAGCGGCGAAATCCTCTCTCGGACCGTTCGCTGGCAGGCGTGCCTTACACCGCTCGCTCAGGCTGTGATAATAAAAAGCACAGAGCGAGCAGTCTGGGAAGTGGGTAAGGCACTCCAGATCTAGAAAGTCCCTGGTGTGGTCCTCCAGTGAACGGAGCTGGACTGTCGGGATATTCATTCCAGGAGAGGGAGAAAACAAAAACGAGAACTGAAGAAAAACGCTGCTAACTTAGTTACTTTAAGGTCCGCTATTCTGTTACATGCACTGGTGTGTAAATCAGGTGCATGACAAAGAATATATATCTAAAGAGTTCTTTTAATGTTCAAGGGAGAAAAAGGGCACATCCAAACACAAATCTTCAAACATTAGAATAGAACATCACATTAATAGTGGACAAGAAGGAACTGGACAGACAGGGTTTTTAAACACAAAGGAAGTAATCAGGGGAATGGAAACAGGTGGGGATTAATCAATTAACAAAACAAGGAACGGAACATGACCAAAATAGGGAAACACAAAGGAACAGACGTTTCATTACTATGAAATTCTTTCAAATTCATACCATTTTTGAAAAGTTGTATGTATTTTATGAGGTGGCAAATTCATAGGGATTTGTACGAAGTACCACCCCTAAACCTACCCGTCACAGAAATCCTACGAAAACCTACGAGTGAAGTTGTACGAATTCATATGAATAAGCCACCTCATAAAAATATGTACAAACTGGTCATGAAATAGTGTTGGAGCAACACATCGCCCACTGTGTTGCAGGAGAAAGTGTTTTAACATCACAAAATGACATCACCTTCCATGACTTTGAAAGACTAAACATCTCCTAAGCTTGAGTCTGTAAGGACCCTCCCTTTATATCTTTAGTGCACCACATTTTTTTCCAGTCTTGGGGCTTCTAATGATCCAAAACATGACAACCCTTTGGCCTCTAAATGCTTGAATTCTTTTCCATTTCTGTCCCTTCCTAAGATCTGTGCTGTGTTTACTGAAATGGAAGTATTTTTAGAAAGTGCTTTGTGTATTACAAGGAAGGGCTTGAATAATTCTGTTTTTGAGGGGAATAATACAAGAAGATGACAGCCTTGTTCAGTCACGGGTCCGGGGAGACAATAACCTTAATGAGAATCCTCCAGCATTTTCACACTCTCAGCCGAGACTCTGTGACATCGTAAAGGGATTCTGGAGAGGAACCTGTGCGTTCCTGACTCCTGCCTGATCCAGGTCTGCAATGACAGATCGGCCTGACAGACGGCAAGCTTGGGGACTCTGATCGCGACCATGCATGTAAACAAATGCCTCCAATTAATTTCCATTGCCGTCAAACCCTGCAGTATTCAATCCCAGGTGGGAAGAGCATGACAGCAGTTTGAAATGGGCTGACTACCAGAGAAGAGCAGATAGGGAATGTAGGATGGATCACCCTCCCCTAGCCAAATTGCAGATATCCATCCAATGACAAAGCAGTCAATGTATCAGGATTAAAAAAGAAATGCTGCAGTGAAAGGCGAAAGAGATCAATATAATCTCAAACAGCGGATACATTTCAGCTGACCATCTTAAATGTGTTTACAAATCGTAGGAAGTGCATTAGCTCAATCTACAAATATCATAGAGAACACATTAACACCGGAAATGGAGAGAAATTTACCCATCAGTCATTGTGAACCATCTCATTAGCCCCACTTTTTAAAATATGGCCAAAGTAAATGGTAACTAGGCAAGTAAAGTGCATCATTTATGTGATTATAATTTTATTAAAAAATATAAAAAATTCAATTAGAAAGTAAAAAGACATACTAATTAACAACTAATTGGTCAATAAACCAAATATTTTTATATTAAACATTACAACAGTCATTAATAATCAATAAATGTAGGTTTTCAATAACTGAAAAAAAACACTTACTGTACGATTAAAATTAAAATGAAAATAAAATAGTATTTAAATAATACAATTTTTACAGTAAAAATACACAAAATGGCCGAATAAATTGTTTAATATTAAGCCTCACATCAGTCATTACAGTTTTTCTCAGTCGCTTTGGTACATTTCTCGAATCATTCTTGAGATTTGCAAAACAGTAAATGCATTTCTCAAAACAACTTGTACAAAGAGCAAAACACAATGGATTACCTGCAAAAGCCAGTCTCTTGCTCAAAATCCTTAGTTCATCTCTCAAAAATAAATATCTGTGTCAATGAACATGTCAGTGCCATCAGATTGAAAAGTCCTTGTGTCATAGTTTATGGATAAGACAGTCAAATTGCTTAGTCATGTTGTCAAAATAACAGTGTACTCTGGAGGGATGTTCTGATGTAAACTATGGCAACATTTTGGATGATAGTTACTGTATTGAACATTATGCCATATTCTTATGTATGCCATATATCCATTTCAAAAGTACAAATTTACAGATTACTGTATGTGGGATATTGATTGAAAGAGACTGAATAGAATTCCCTGTTACACTTTTAGTGGTCTGACCCAAAAAAAAAAAAAGTCATTGTAATATAGAAAAGGAAAAATAAATATGGGCACAAAGATGAAAATAAGTCAATTTTCAGAATTTGTAACTCTTGTGTTGTACTCTGTCTATACAGTATAAGCTTTCCAACTGAAGATTCATGAGATGAACCTTTGAGCTATTTCATACTTTTCATGGGTCAAAGGCATAACACACGGCAGGGGCAAACAGGCATAATCCAAGAGCTGGCAAAAAGAGTAATCCAATAAGCAATCCAAGGTCAAAGTACGTTGGCAAAACAAGGCAAGGCAAGACAGAAACTAGACAGGGTAACACACTAACAGGCTAAGAAATAATCAGCGATGTGTGTGTGGATGTGTGCAACTTTTATAGTGTCCGTTATAAGAAACAGGTGTGGTGCAATAATGTGTTCCTAGGCAGGGGTTTAACCAACCCAAGACAAAACCTCTTATCATAACAATACTGTAATTTATTGAATATGGAGTCTATTATACAGGTGTACTGGGAGCAGTGAAGACTGCGCAGGAACCCTGATTGCCTGGGTAACAGGTGATTTGCTTGCAGAAGTGTATAAATCTTTAATCATCTCATTCGTAGAGACGCTGTCAGACTCTAGACTGCAGGATGGAGAAGTATCAGTTTTGGCATGGAGAGAAATGTAATGGAACATACTTCCGCAATTCAGAGAGATGAAAGAAACACACTCCAAACTGCCTGAAACGACTTCAAACACTGCCTCTGAAAAAAAAAAAAACTAAATACCATCTGAGAAAAAACATCATTCTAAATTTAGGTTGTTAGGTTGTATTCTGTGTAATTATTTTTCAGTTTCCATCAAGTATCATTATTCACCGAGCTGCAAATAAACCCAGCTGAACCTGAAAAAAAAAAAGAAAAACCTACCATAATACATGGCAAGAACATCTGCTTTCTTATTTACTGGTATATTAAATACTTTACCTAAAAATGAAAATGTACTCACCCATCCAAAATGTAAGTTAGTTTGTAGAAGCAACGATTTGAAGATAAAAGCTTAATGACTGGTTTATTACAAACATGCAGCTTTTCACTAACAAGAAGTTAATTGATGGGCTGGAGTGGTGTGGATTACTTGTGGATTATTGTGATGTTTTTATAAGCTGTTTGGCTCTCATTCAGACGGCACCCATTCACTGCAAAGGATCCATTGCTGAGCAAGTGATATAGCATGTTCTGATGAAGAAACAAATTCATTTACATCTTGCACGGCTTGATGGTGAGCAGATTTTCATTTCTAGATAAACAATTCTTTTTAAACTATGCTTTCATTTACTTACAGCCTTTGCCACATTTTCAAATAACAAATGAATATTGTTCTCTGATTATCTCACATACGAATTTCTTTCTTCTGTGAAGCACATACGATGATGTTAGGCAGAATGGCTGCTTATTTCCATTCAACAAAAGTAAAAGCATATAAACGTGCTATCAATCTCTAAAAAGAACAAACAATTACTGCTAAATTAGTCCACATGACTCATGTCTTCTAAAGTCATATGATAGCTTTATTTAGCATTTATTCAAACTTGTCACAATGCAATCGATAACGACATGAAAAACCAAGGAATTTGGCATCACTGTCATCAAACCTGGTGCCATGTGTTTATTTAACACTATGTTTGAAATGAACATGTTTGAAGATTTGAGAGTTGTTGCTGATGGCAAGATTTTCCGCAAACGGCTTCGTAATTTTGGTGTGCTCCTTTTACAAAGCTATTGCATCACATCAGAGGACTAGAGAAAATGTAACGCATGAGTCATACAGACGGATTTTATGGTGCTTTTTTGTTATTTTCGGAGCTTGAAAGACCCTGTCTCCATTATGAAAAGCACTCTGGGCACTCCAGCTATATAACTGCTTTTGTAAAGGAAACTCATATTGGTTTGCAACAACATGCGAGTGAGCAAATCAACAGAATTTTCATTTTCAGCTGGACTAATACTTTAATACTTTACTAATACAACAAACTAAAAAACACATGGCTGCGCTGTGTACATACAAGCATCATAATAAAGTATACATTAGATAACGCTCCAGAGCTATTTAGCCTGGAGCAAGTTTTCAATTATGTAGCTCTCAACTGCCTTCATGCTTATCTGAGCTCCATTTTAATGATATTCTCTCTATTTCAACTTTAATATCTCAACACCTCATCAAACTCTAATAAGCAATCTACGACATGGTAAAAATGTCATATAGTTTTTTTACAAATTCATCTGATGCTCTACAATTAATACACTGACTTTTCAGGGTTAATGTTTGGCAAGGCAAGATCTCTTTGGTAGCACTAACTCTGCACACATTTGCCCGATGGCAGGTTGTTTAAAAGGCTCATATAATAGACGGATAGTGCGAGAAAAATAAGAAACAGAAAGAGTGACTGGGATAGCTGAAGAACTGCCAGAAGACTTCAGGGACAGAGAGAGAAACCGATGACAGAGAATAAAGACACAGGCAAAAAGAGAGAGACAGCCAGTAGGGGTAGAAAGAGATCTGAAACTATGCCAGGAGGACTCATCTTCTCAACGTTACATGCTTAGCAACACAGAGCTCATGGAATTTCCACAGTAACCAAATTTTTCCATACCTGAGCTCCATAAATCCTCACAGAAATGCTCAGAAAGGACCGGCTTCCCTGCTAAAGTCTCTAATCTAGGGCAGAGGACCCTGGAGCCAGGGGCTCCCAGGGCTACTTGTGCATTTTATGGGTTGAAGGTACAATACAACTCTTCAGCTACAATAGTGTTTCTCAGTACTGATCCTGAAGCACTGCGACATTGTGGATGTTTTCAATACCTAAAATATCCAATTTAGGTCAATAAGACTCTATTAATGAACTAGAATCAGGTGTACTGCTATATTGGAAAACATGCTCCAGTTTTTCTTCCACCAAAAAGTTATACTTTGTATTTCCATCGTCCTTTGAGAGAAATAAATAGCCTATTTATCCAACACTATATGTAGATATCCCCACCATTGGCTATCTTTTTGTTTATAAAGGCAGGCCAGATTGCTGAAAACAGATGTGGATAGATAAATGTGCATGCGGGGGAAAACAAACTTATTACAGTTTCCCTGTGCATTAGTACACTCTAGTAAATAAAAGTTTCTATGATGCCATAGAAGAACCATTTTTGGATCTCCAAAGAACCTTTTACTGAACAGTTCTTAAAGGGGTCATGAACGGAGAAATCAAAATTCCCTTCCCTTTTGATATATAGGAGGTCATTGTGCTATAAAAATATCCTGTAATTTTCAGAACTCAAAACTTTCTTGTATAAAAACAGCTTATATTGAAGCTAATCTGCCAAAATGTCACCGTATGGAATGTTCTCCTCCAGGGGTGGTGAATTTCGGTCCTGGAGAGCTGCAGCCCTGCAGAGTTTTGCTTTGATTCTAATCAAACATACCTGAACAAGCTAATCCAGGTCTGAAGAGTTACTAGGAAGCTACAGGCAGGTGAGTTTGTATTAGGGTTGGAGCTGAACTCTACAAGACTGCGGCTTTCCAGGACCTGAGTTTTCCATCCCTGTTCTACTCTATGATGTAATAGTGTGAATAAACTCCTCCCCTGCAGAGGAAGATCAACACCTGCTTCTACATCACTGCCTGTTTAGCCCACCAACCGATTTTCATACGTAGTGCAGATAATGAGAGAAGCAAACGGAGGTCTACACAGAAACCAAACGATAAACATTATTTGATGAACTTTTTTGTTTCAGATCAGAGAACAGTACAAAAAAACAAAACAAAACAAAGGCAGTTCATGATCCTTTTAAAATAATTTTTTCTAAGTTTGTAGAACATTTTGATTACCCAAAGAACCTTTTTCCTCTATAAATTACCTTTTGTGTAATGGAAAGGTTCTACACTCTAAAGGTTCTTTATCGGCATCTATGGTTTCACGAAGAACATTTAACATTCATGGAACTTTTCCATTCTATAAAAAGTCTTTATAATGGTGACAGGTTCTTCAGATTTTTTAAAAGTTCTTCACAGTAAGAAAAATGGTTCTTTTAAAAACCTTTTACTGAAAGGTCCTCCAGGGAGCCAAAAACGTTTTACTTATTTAACCTGTAAACGGGCCACATAACATCTGGGAATCAAAGTCTGGGATTCACAAAAATCTTTGTTCATCATTATTTCATTCCAGAAAAGTAAAATGATATTTTTCAGCATGTTTCACTTTCTACAGCCAAAACATCTCTTCAGTTTTCCCCTTAGAAATGAATGGGTAACTATGGTAACTGGGATTTTTCTATACCATACATTTTTATTTAGTTATTTTTCATTTAATTTCTTCAGTGACATAAATTATATATAGATACACACTAAAAACAGCATATATATCTATTGTTTTTAGAATTGTAACTCAATAGCCATGTCAATTTTAATCTAAGATCAAACCTTCACTTCTTTATTAAGCTCAAAGTGACTTTAGTCCTCCATTAATCTGTCACAGTAAATTAATTTATGCAGGTTTTCTGCATCAGTTTGGCTGGAGGCCAATAGTGCGTCATAAAATCCTGCAGAAGTCACAAAATCAGTTTAGCAACAGTGACTCTGTGGAAAGTTTACAATTGTAATCAACCAATATCTTCAAACCTCAACATGTAACATGATAAGCACACTCAAGATGGTGGTTTCTGGTTATTACAGTCCATTTATGATATTAAAACACCCAACATTTGAATTTCAAGCAAAAATACATATACAAATAGGCTTTTATTTCACCTCTTTGAAGAAGCGTCCAAAGTACAAAAATATTTCCAAACCACAGATCAATCTGAAATTTATGATTAGTTTGAGATTCGAACTTTGAGATTCACTCAGAGATTAAACTCACCAAAAACAGTCCGGGCTGGAACAGACTCTCGGTTCAGCCAAAAGGACACCTGGGACAGGATGACGGTCATGATGCATGGCAGGTACGTCTGAATCACAAAATAACCAATCTTCCTCTTCAGGTGGAAGTGGGCAGTCATCACAGTGTACTCACCTGTGAGGACAAAAGAGAGTTATGATAAACAGTCCCAACTATCAGGTAATTCGCAACATAATACATGGTTTAAATCAGATTATTGATCCAACAATTTGTAGTAATGTGAACAATTCAAGTCATACATACAAGATGTTTACTTATAAAGCTTAGTGACTGTCACATGACTTTTGACAACTTTAACCTCAGTGGAAAATTCATCCATCAGATGTTTGTCTAGGAACTTAGACATATTTCTATAAAAATAAATTCGATTTTAAAGTAATAATTCACCCCAAAATGAACATTTTTTCCTCCTCAGATAATCCAATATGAAATGAGTTTGTTTCTTCATGAACAGATTTTGAGAATCTACATGAATTGCTGACAAAAATCTAATTTTGGATCCTGATGGGAAATCATAATTAAATTGTGTACAAAATGGGACTAAGGTGAAAAAGCGGCACTCTTTAAATAGAACATCAAAGAGCAGGATTATGAAACGCATATTGTGACCAAGGATATTCCGAAAGAGCTGATGTCACATAGCAGGGGAGGGAAAGATAAATGTAATTATAAGCCGAGAGCTCTTTGAGGGATTCCACAATTACACCTCATCTCACGAAGCCCATGGATGAAAAGATCAGGTCAGTTTGTTACCAAGCAAAATGGCATAGAGAGAGAAAATCTCCTCAACATCATCATGAGGTTTTGAACCTCATTATCACAGAGCAATATCCCAACCGCTCAAAGAGACACAGAAAGGTGGCAAGCCGCCTGGAAATGGAGAATGTCTACCAGCAAGCAGCCCACAAAACAGAAAGAGAGGGGGAAGGCATAACTGAAAGATGGAGAAAGACATTGGTTGCCCATGGCAACAGAAGAGAGAAATCTATCTGACGCCTTTGGATCTTGGTGGAGGATGCCGTGGTGGTGCCATTTGGCAAAGGGGGGGGGGGGATCTCCTTGTCCTTTCTGTAGAGGAAGCACAGACGGATTTCAGCCAGCTCTAATCCTGTAAAACCCACTCTTCCACTCTTCTCTTTCTTGTTCAACTGCACACAGCACCCTCTCGGAGTTTGTTTCCTTCTATCACAAGCACCGGTTAGCTCAGCACGGAGCCGCGGTGGGGAAAATAAGCCCAGATGAGGCTGAGCCACGTCTGATTTAATTTAATTAACAGCAGTCCACTAGAGAAACAGCATGATGAAATGTAAATGTGCATAGAGAGAGAGACACAGAAAAGAAGGGGAGAGTTCAGGCGTGTACGTGTGTGAGAATGTGTCTCTACTGAGTATAAAGAGGTGTTTTTTAGAGACTTTGGAGAAAGAAATAGATCTTGAAAGTTGAATAAAAATAAATAAAATCTAAATAGTAATGTTTAAAACATAAACAACAGAAATGATGAAAGCGGATCACAAATTTGCTAAAGAAACTAAAATTTTTTTTTTATGAAAACTGATTATTAATATTAAAATATTAAATATAATATTATATTTAAAACTTAAAATAATAGAAAATTAAAAAAAAATACCTTGGCAGCAACTAGAAGCACTAAAATTACTATTTGAAAAATAAATAAATAAATAAATAATAATAAAAATATAAAATATAAAATAAATTTTTTTTTGTAAATATATATATTAAAACATTACAAAAATGTATAATAATGAAAGCAGATGAAATGACAAAAAAAAAACCCAAAGAAAAAACAAAACAAAAACAAAATAAAAAAACACTATAAACACTAAAGTAAAATCAAAACAAAAATTACAAATGTTGCCTTGGCAGCTAAAATAAGTTGAATTTGAAGCACTAAAATTACTAATTGATAAATAAAAATAAAACTGAATTAGGACTAAAGAATCCTAAATAAATATAATAAATTAGTTAAGTGACTAAATATAAAATAAAATAAATGTCGCCTTGGCAATTAACTGAAATAGGTTGAAGAACTAAAATGACTAAATGGAAATAAAAACTAAAACTCGACTAAAACTAAACTGAAATAAAAATAAAAAACACCTACAAATGTTTAAAAAAACTGTAATACAAATGACTAATTAAACCAAATAAATAAAAATAAAATGAAATGAAACAAACAAAACTGACAATATAAAAATAAAAGCTAATTAAAAAAATAAATAAATACAAATAATAATAGGATTTTGCCTGTGTAGGCAGCATTCAGTGAGGAAGCTCATTAGGTTTTGTAACTAAACTGTGTTAGTGTGTGTCCGAGCTGCAGTCTATGCACCGTGAAGATGTTAATTAAAGCGTGAAGATGAGGATCAGTCACAGGAGGTCACAGGAGATGCCGTGATTCCAGAACACACACTGGCTCCGTTCCAAACCCCGGTGAGCTGCTCTGCTGTTTACTCTTTACATACACTCAAAAAAATGATTCTTGCCAGTAATTGAAATGAAGTAAACTATTTAAATAAAGTATATTTAAAAAAGTATGAAATAATTATTATTATTCTGAATTACGCTTTCTCAACATGAACGTAATGGATCCGAAACCAACCTGATCAAATTACATAAACCATGCCTAATTCGTTGCAGTAAAGCGCGAATGCGAATGTTGCGCATGCACATAAAAAAAAAAAAACCTGAAGGCGGGATTTCAACCAGGGCGCGTGACGACGGTGATTCAGCGGTGAGAAGATTAATGGAGAACGGTTGAGGAGATTATAAAAGGTAAGATATTTTCTTCATGTATAATTGATGTAGACTTTAACATATAAGCTATTTTGTATTATATGATCTATCTTGATTTACCGTAGCTGCCAACTGCACTTTTTAGTGAATGAACTATTTTCGGCCTTCCCTGCTAACTTTTTCTTTATCATTTTAAACCTTACGGCCCATACCGTTTGAGTAACGTTATGTAGGCTTACTAAGTCTAACGTTACATTGTTTTTTTAAATTTTATTTTACTTTTTTTGCACTTTTGCACTTTTAACTGTCATCTAACGTTAGACGTAATTTACATTCACTTTGCAAATATGTTAGAACATTTACGTTAAGTTGACTGTTAACGTTAGGATCTCGGGTAAAAACAAATATGTTATCAAATATATGCAAATTGAACCATTTTAAGGTACATGGTCGACTGTGTGCATCTTTTTAGGCAGATTAACGTTACTTGCCTTGACTTTTCTTTCTTTTTTTTTTTTTTAAATAATAGATTAGCCATCTCTATGTAACCTTCCATTTTGCTTTTCTATAAATATACTTTGCAACTACGCTAAAGCGTTGTACAAACATCCTCGACATAATATGAAAGTTGCATGTAACATTTTGTAAGATGTTCTGTTAAAAAAAAATATTTCCATGAAGTGGAACATTCATTCTTTTCATGCTGAGTTGTACTTTCATTATAAAAATCTAATCATGTCGTTTTTAATATTCCAGAGACTTCGTTGTGACATAATTCCACATTGAATCGGATTAAAGTCAATCACTCACTTACGGTATGTATAGTTTGTTTTTTGTAATATGTTTATGTGTTTTGTAAACTGTACTAGTTTCATTTCTTTGTAAAAGTGTTGATCTTTTCTCTCTTTTTTAGACATTAAGTTATATGAGTATATGAAAGAAACATGTAAAAGTTTATAGGATTTCCATTTAAAACTAATTTTGTACATTGAGTTGATCACGCATTCTTTTAGTGCAGAGTTTTCATTACAAAACTGAAGTTATATGCATCTTTACTATTTCCGAGACCTCATCATTGTGACATAATTCCACATTATCTTCAGTTTGGGGCAATCACTCAATTACAGTAAGTGTTGTTATATATATATATATATATATATATATATATATATATATTTTTTTTTTTTTTTGCATTTAATTTCTTAAGAAGCAATAAAAAATATCAAACTATAATAAGTATTTATTATGGTGCCATTTCTGATTGTTTAATTTTGTGTCAAATTTTCAGTGTGGTGACATACACATCAAACGAGATTGTCATCCAGAGTCTATGTGTGTACCTCAGTGAAGACGTGACAACAGTCATCAAAGAATTCCAGGTTTGTATACGTATGCCCTTTTTAAGGACCTAACTTACATTGCCAGCCTGTATGTTGCAAATATTTCAGTGAAACTGAAAATGTGTTCTTTATTTATTTATTTATTTATTATTATTAAATTATTTAATATTTATTTACTTACTTTTGCCTTAGGACTGCAACCCTGAAGAAGCAGAAAAAGAAATTTCTGAGACCACTCTGGGGCTTTTTGTGATTTGCAAAGAAGGTGCTGGTGCTGAGGATGAGTCTGGTGATGTTGGAGTTGTGGGCAGCAAGCTTTCCCCAAAGGTTCAAGCACTTAAAATTAAAATGTTTCTGTGAAAAGGACATTCACTGGTTGCCTACATATTTCCAACAACTGGAGGAACATTGAAAACATTTAGACAAGAATGCCCTCTACAAACTGATGACACTAACTCCAGCATGCAAGAGACTGCACTTTCCTGCTTCCTTGATGGTGGAATGCTACTTATTCCACCATCAAAACAAAGGTCTGACATTTTTGAAGGCATGGCTGAGAAGATCTTTTGGTATGCAGCATACCCCTCTGCAATGAGTAGGACACATTGTAATGGCCTAAATGCTGAAATGTGAAAATCTGTTATATGTACTTAAAAAGTGTTGAAAACTTGATTCATGTGAAGTAAAATATTTGCTTTGCTTTTTTCCCTTTTGTTTTAATTATTATTTGCATGTACTTATAGTGTACTTACAGTGTATTTATCTAAGAAAGTTCTGGTAATACAAGGTAACTACATGGGGTAGGGTTTGGGAAGAGAAGGGACCATTTACATTTCTGTTTTGTGTTATAGATCAGGAGAAAGCACATTGTTTACTGTACTATGCAATAATATGACAGTATTACCTTGAAAATTTGAAATTAATCTTTGATGTTAAAATGGTTTCTTGTTGATCCCTGTTAGTTGTGGGCACACATAGCTAAAAAGTCAAACATGAGCAGAAAACAGTTGCTTTTATTTGTTAAGTACTACATTACAGTATGTGCTGCTTTCATGTGTTTTTTTGGCCAGATTGGATGTTACTTTCATCATGGGCCAATTACTACAATAAATGTTTGAAAGTGTAACATGTTTTGTCAATTTATTTAATAGAATTAAGAAAAGGTAAGGTGATTATATAAAGCAAGTAACAATAAGTTATTGAAAATGAGTAAAGTTGATGTATTTTACAAGCTTAAATCACAGTTCATCAGTTTTCATAAAATGTATTTAATTCATTTACGTTAACTGAACATGAAAGGGTGAAGCTTAAACAAATGTTAACTTTTGCATTGGATTTAAGTGATTAAATTGGATGGAAAATTGACATCTAATTGAATTACATAAGTTTTAACTTTTGGGGTGAAATATTTTTTTGAGTGTAAGCAGATGCTTTACAAGACAGCATCATAAGTGGATTAAATAAAATGTTTTACAAATACAGTAAGTCCATTAATGCTTACTTAAAAATAACAATTCCTTTAATGGCATTGATGGTTCCATGAAGAACCTTTATTATCCATGAAAGTGGATATTTGAAAGTGGAAAGAGTTGGAAGCGTGCAAGATGCCTAAAAATGTTGTCTAGATAGACAGCTCCCTAGGGTTTGGAACGGAGCTAATATATTACAGCAACACTATGCTTGACACAAAGATTCTCAATAAGAAGCACGACCTCACTGTGACCTGAAGACCAACACAATAATAACAGGAGAAAGACAATCGTTTTCTTTTTTTTACACATCATTTAATGGAGACAAAGAAACGGCCCTCTGAGACACGACTATATGGATTCTGTTTAAAAAGGTAAGTGACACAGCAATAAAACATCTGTTAAAAACTGTCTGCAAACACAATGTTCTCAACAGTATTAATTTAATTATACTGAAAAAAAAAAATGTCTTACTCAATATTTAATATTTTTTTAAACTTGTTTTCTATCCATAAATTCTTAAATATTGAGACATTTACACAAAATCAATTCTTGTTTTCTGAAAAATGTATAAAAATTAAATCTGTTTATGCTTAAAAATATTCTGTCAGTGGGGAAAGAAACATAATCTTGTTCGAATTAAGTTTCATTTTCTTACCACATTGACAGCTATTTTTTTTAACACTTTAAAATAAGGTCTCATTTAAGTTAATAAATTCACATTAACTAAGAATGTGTATTACATTTGTTACAATATTTATTAATCTACGTTAATATCAGTTAATAAAAGTACAAATATTTATTGTTAGTTCATGTTAGCTCAGATCTATTAAATAATATTTAAATGTACAACATTACTATGTATTAATGAATAAATGAATTAATAAATAAATACATAAATTTACCTGATAAAACATATACAATAATTTTTTTACATAACATCTTACATAAAAAGGTTACCGCATTTAAATAATCTTAATAATGTATTATTAAATGCTAAAATTAACATTAACCAAGATTAATAAAGAAGTATTCTTCATTGTTAGTTAATATTAAATAATGCAGTTAACTGAAATAAAAAAATGGAACCGTATAATTTTTAATTTTTTTTTGCTCCAAGCATAGACTCACTTAATTTTATTTTATTTAAAGGAGCTATGTGGAGGTTTTTACTTAAAAAAAATCTTTAAGATAGAGTTTTCATTTGTACATGTATGAGCCAACCATGAGGTAAAAAAAAAGAATGACACCCCGACTGTCCGCCACGGTTGCGTCTATCAGCCTGTAGGCTCAATTGTGTGTGGAGGAGTCGGGCCCGAATTAGCGCGAAAATTCACCAAATGTGACGTCATGCGCGTTCTCGTCTACTTGGGCTTACAACCGTACGGCACGCCAGCCATTATAGTAAGCAGCGGCAATAGTGTTTTCAAATGGACTCTGCGGATGGAAAGAAGCGACCAGCCTCCAGCACAATTCAGACACCCACTGACACTCCTCGTAAGTAAAAAAAAAAAAAAAGCGTGCGCACTGAGAACGAGCATGAGACTGGCTGCAGTTCCTCTAACGGCCACTGGTGTCAGTAACGATTAGAAATTTCAGAACCTACGCAATACTCCTTTAAAAAAAAAATCTAAACAAAATGTATACTTGCTTCTCAAGTAAATGTATCTTGATTTAAGAATGTTTAGATATTTGCGAGACAAAAATACAAAATAAGAGTTTTTGCAGTGTGAAAAAAAGCTAATGATTGTGTTATCAACGATTTCAGATTCTATTTCCATCACTAAAAGAAAAAGAACTGTGGCTGGTCACTTTTACATGTTTATCAGACAATTTATTCATATCTAAGTGGGTGTTTTTGGGCCATAATAAGCTGCTGTGTAGACTAGACTTTGTGCTGAGAGTCAGAAGTCTGATCCCACATATACAAACACAAAAGCAGTGCAAACGATGACAGATCTACACTGCTAATTACCGCTAGTGAGCGTGTGTCACTCTCTCCCACCGCAGCCGTGTTGCTGATCATCATGGTGATGTTACCGGGAATCCAGATGTCTCATCTTCTAAGCACGATGTCACTGACAGTATGCCAACATCATTTGATCTTTCCCCTTCTCTCTCTCTCTGTCTCTCGTTTTCCATCTTTACGCAGGGGAAACCCAGACACTTTGATGAAACCATCGACATCAAGCATGTTCGCCAGTAATGATCTCACAAAAACACAGAGATCTCAGCGTGTGAACATCATGATGGACAGAAAAGAGATTAACAAAAAGAGAGGGCCGATTTTGTGATTAAACCAGTAGTTCACCAAAATATAAACATGAATGTGTCATAAACTCACCCTCATGTTGTTACAAATGTCTGTGGTGCTTTCTTGTCATTTTGTACATTCAATTACATTTTACCATTAAGGTTTCAAAAGACATTAGAGTGAGTGAATAATAACAGATTTATCATTTTTGGGTGAACTAGACCTTTAACAATTGCTTTGTGCAAGTTAATATTGTGAAAATGTCTAGGGCACACATAACATAACATAACATAACATAACATAACATAACATAACATAACATAACATAAATTAAGAAAAATAAGACTAATTTATGGGACTATTAAAGGGTTAATTTACCCAAAAATGTACATTCAGTCATCATGATCTCACCCTAATGTTGTTCAAACCCAACTTTCTTTGGAGCAGAAAATGTATGTATTTTATAATTTATTGGGATGAAACGTTTGGACCGCACTGACTTCCATATGCATAAGACAATATGTTTTTCAAAATATCTTCTTTCATGTTCTGAAAATCCTACATTTTGGAAGGATGTCAGGGTTTTCATTTTTTTGGGTGAACTATTCTTTTAAGATCTGCTGCATTTGACATTATTTTCATGATAATTAAGCACATTTCTCCAACAATATACTCATTACTGTAATGCTTCTGGACTTTTTACTGACAGTGTTTTTTCTTTTCTTTTCTTTTTTTGTAATTCTCATTATTCACAATGGAACATTTCATTATATTCTCATTAATGTAACACTGCTTGATTTTCACGAAAATAATGTCATAAAATCTTAATGGTCCTAAATATAGGCTTCATGTTCTTAAAGCAAAATATTATTTCAAATATTTCCTGTGAAATGTGACCTATGAAATAGATCACTCATTGATATACTAATGTGTATTTATTGTTATCTTTAAGGTATAGTTCACCCAAAAATGAAAATTTGATGCTTATCCACTTACCCCCAGGGGATCCAAGATGTAGGTGACTTTGTTTCTTCAGCAGAACACAAACCAACATTTTTAACTCAAACCGTTGCAGACTATCACTCTTATAATGAATTACAGCTAAAACATAGAATAAAACAAAACAAACAAACAAAACCAAATTAAACCCTACGGCTTGTGATGATACATTGATGTGTAAAGACACGAAGCAATCGGTCTGTGCAAGAAACTGAATAGTATTTATATTCTTTTTACCTCTGATTCACACAATGTGCTGCAGGCACATGAGGCATCTTCTTCTTGCTTTATGGCGAATCACAGACTTAAAAATGCATTACCGCCACCTATCTCTCAAATGGACCATTTACACTCCTAATTGGGATTGCAGATAGAGTGTCAATGGTCCATTTGAGAGATAAGTGGTGGTAATGCACTTATAAGTCCGCAATCTGCAGGGTTTCATTTGGTTTTGTTATTTGGTTATTTTATTCAATTTTATTGTATGTTTTAGCTGTCATTCCAACCCACTTAAGATAAGAGTGATAGACTGCAACCGTTTGAGTTAAACATCTTGGCAGTGTTGTGCCAGTTCATACTTAAAAAGAACTAGCTCAAAGTTCAGTTCACACAGATGATAATGAACTAGTTCATGTTCATAGTTCATTTTTTTTTTTTTAAATTAACTAAGTTCACATATCTAAAAATGAACTAATTCACGTTCATTTGTTAAATTCTTTTTAAGATAGGCCACTATCTTACTCAATAGAACCTCTTTACCATCCATTACCAGCTGCAAATCACTGCCACTCCAAAACTAATCAAAATTATTGTACCAATAAACAAGAGACAATTATTATAGCCAGGAGAAAAATAATGTTGAGATAGAGAATATATTTACCCCTTAAATAATGTGTAATCATCAGTGTTGGGAAGGTTACTTTGGAAATGTAATAGGTTACAGATTACAAGTTACCCTATTTAAAATGTAATAGTAGTGTAATTTTTTTAATTACTTTAATAAAGTAATGTAACTAATTACTTTTGAGTACATTTTGATTACTTTTATAAATTTCTAATGAATGTTAATTTGCAACTGTTAATCATCTTCAACCATTTTACACCATGCAGGTTTAACCTTACAGTAGTGCTCAATACTGTCAGACTTTCATCATTCTTCATCACCTGAATTAAGATGATCACATTTGAACACATCCACCACACAATCAGACTTTAGTACTGCCTTTTACTTAGAGATTGATCTGAAGTTCAATGCAGATTTAAAATCAAAAGAAACAGTTTATAGATACTGTTTTTGAAACCAAATCTTTGCATAACTACCGGCATCTAACTGCTTCTAACAATGGTTTGGGGAAAAATAGTTAATAAAAAAATAAAAGCATATACATCAACTCAAATACGGTTATCTAATAAGCATGTGTCCTATTCTGTGTACTAAACTCCTGAAACATTGGTGTCTTTTTGAAACACTGCTTGCTGTCTCTTTGTATATGATATGATGATAGTTTCTCAAAATAAGTAAAAAATGCTCATGAAGTGACTGTTCTAGAGATTAATTTCCATGATGGGCGGATTGGGGAAAAAAATAGGCTGGGAAATCTCACACTCATACACCCACAACCCATTCTGAAACATGGACAACCCTATTTTTTTTTTGGACCTGACATGAAAAAGATTTGAATCCTTAGGTTGGGGGACTTGCAACGTAATTAAGAGTTCTCTCCTGAACTGCACCTTCACTTCCATTATCCACTCATCTCTCTCATGACTTTAATACTGAAGATTTTTATTTGACTTTTACCATGTTTTGTAAGTGCAATTTAGTTTTTTTGGCAAATGAATTACCACTTCTATTTATTTTTACTACAAATTCCATGGTTAAACCACTGTTAGTGCCATACCATGGGCTATATAAATTTTCCTCAGGGTTGTGTTTTTGTATGCACTAGCTCCCCCTAAACCTATGATAAAATATGATGATTTGTCTGGTAACTTACTACTGTAACATTACAATAGATAATAATGACGTCGTTTATACAGTATTTTGAGTGAGTGTGAGCAATGTGCTGTTGCTGCTGCTTGACTAAGTAAACAAAGACAAAACTACATTAGCATATTTACAGATGAAACTGACCTGCATCTGAAACCCTGAACAGAAGTGTCGCTTCTCTGCTCCAGCTGTGCGCTTACACAGTTCACTCCGGTCTCTCTCTCTCGCATTGATTACTCGGAGTCTGATCCAAACCGTTCGGCGGAGGCGCGGAGAGCGCGCGAGCCCAACCATTGCCAGTCACGACTAACCGATTCATGATTTATTAGAGATTTAATTATCGAATCGCGGATTCGGAAATAATCGCTTTAGTATATTCGGCCTGCAATTATACAATAACAATATAAAAGTAGAAGGCCAAATCGTCTGCCAGGCCACCGGGAATAGTCCCGGTTCTCCCGATGTCCAGTCAGCGCCTGATTTCCACAGACACGCAGAACGTGCAGGATTCATATTCAGTCTTTTTGCGGCTTAATATTCACAGACATCAGTCCATATCGGGTTTTGATTCAAGTGTACTGACCTACTTTTGATTTATTCGTCCAAAATGTGGCATATTGCGTCCGCGTTTGGCTGAATTCCATTTTTATGACTGGATTCTACGAATGTGTTTTCCGCGTCTCGGAGATTATGGGCCATATGTCTTAGTGCAATTTGGGAAAGAAATAAGATGTATGTGGATGTGTGTAAATATTCAAATGTAATCCTCTTTGTAATCGTTACAATTTTCATAAGTAACTGTAATTTAATTACTCATTTTTTCGTAGTAACTGTAACTGATTACTGTTACATTTATTTTGTAATTAAATTACGTAATGCCGTTACATGTAACTAGTTACTCCCCAACACTGGTAATCATGATATGTAGAAATTGGAAAATACAAGGTGCAGTCAAGGTATACTGTATGTTCAGTGAAACTTTTATTTAGCCAGCATGAACCAAATTACCCAGGACTTAAAAAAAGTATATTCAGGTTCATAGGGAAAAGATCAGTCTACTGAAAAAAATCCAGCATATTCTGAACGGCAGTAAATATGTAAACCAGACCAAAGTGTCATGTACTGTAATGTCAAATTAGCTTGGGCTTACCCTGCTCAATGTGCAATACTCAACCAACACATTTTCACACCTTCAAAAGGAAGTAAACAGTGAGTAAACGATGAAAATGCCATTTACATTCATTTATAATAAAACAATCTTCCTGATTATATTTGTCTAAAGAAAATGAACAGCTAGCAGCTGAACAACTTAACTTAAGATGACCTTACCCTTCTCAATGTGAAATACTGGACCAACACATTCTAGCATCCTCAAAAGACAGTAAACAGTGAGTAAACAATGACAATGCCATTTACATTCATTAATATTTTTTTTCTAACTCTTCCTGACTTATATTTGTCCAAATGAATTGAATAGCTCTGAAAACTGAAAATTATACAGCATATAGCTCTAATAAACAAACATAGCATTCAATTTCAGATGCTGGATTTATCTGTACAAAAAACTTTTTGACATTTTTCCCCTGCATGAAACGATCGAGGCTAACAGCAATCTCAACTAGTAGAACAAGCGCGCAAGTCATGACTCATGTGTCACAAACATTGAACACTACACAAACAGTAATTTTTTTTTTCATTGAGGCAATTAATTTTAGTGACACAGGAGGTGCCGGATCCAATGTCGGAGGTGACGGAACATGTTCCGGCTCAAATTAAGCCCTGGTAAAACCTGACTTTTCAAATGAGTGTGAACGTGAACTGCGCGTGCTGTTCATTCCTGCCAGAGTGAGCGCCACTCTCGTTCACGTTCATTGTATGAAAAGTGATTCGTTCAGTTCAGCGTTCGGTGAAAATATGAACGCGTTCATTGAACGCGTTCATGCACAACACTGCATCTTGGTTTGTGTTCTACTGAAGGAACAAAGTCACCTACATCTTGGATGCCCTGGGGGTAAGCAGATAAACATCACATTTTCATTTTTGGGTGAACTATCCCTTTAAAGCCAAGACAAGCCTGAATAAAACATGGGCGTTGCACCTCCTGACATCATGCTTAAGTGCCCACTGGACATTGTGCCTTTCGACTGCACTTGGTTTTTGTAAACACACCCCTTCATTGCATCATTACTCAATGTGAACACACACACACAAACACACACACACACACAACACACACACACACACACACACACACACACACACACACACACACAAACTAGAGTGGTTTTACTCTGAGTGGTTTCCCAGCCTGTGGCCTCAAGGAAGAAAGGTATTAAAAAATCCTTCAGATATTACGAACACTCAAGTGTCCAAAATGTAGTACACACTCAAGTGTGGCAGATGACCCAATTTCCTTCACACTAGACGGCATGTTCACACTGTTGTAATGAATGATTAATCTCACATCACATGATGGGGACTTACAAGAGCCTCGGGAGGAAAGCCCCAAAGGCTCATGCATGTGTGTTTTAATGCACACATTTGTGTGCGCGTGACGCCGGTACCGGTTTGAGTACATCTGCTTGCTATGGGTGATGTAAATGGAGCTTAACAAATGGGTCTGAGCAGAAGACACCAATCCCGCAGGACACAACAAGCAAAGCCACTGCTTGGCAGGGGAATACTGTCTTAGGAAATGAAATGGAAACATCCTTATATTTGAGCTTAATGAATAGAATTAAGAATCAATCCAGGTTTACATGTGCATCCACTTTCACTATACAATTGGTTACAATAGCAGCATGTTCAACAAGATTTTCTTAAAACATTGCTTTTCAATGATGGTAGTTGACCTTAAACTAAAAACTGGCAGAAAAGAGGTTTAAAAGGGACGTATTCTGTCCCCCCCCCTTTTTTATAAAATATAAGTCTCAGGTGTCCCCAACATCTGACTGTGAAGTTTTAGCTCAAAATATTCCATAGATCATCATTTATTATATCGTGTTGAAAATGCCTATTTTCAGTAGAAGAAGAAGAAAAAGACTGTTATGTCTGTGAAGGTAAACAGCTGGGAAAGAATCAGAATCAGAATCAGAAGAATTGCATGTTTATATTAGATCTGTGTGGTAGCAGCATAATATACAGTAAACAGATCAATAATCCAATGCTCTCTTGTCTCCTCTGAGGCTGGGACTCTACTTCAACGGAACACTAAAAAGTCAAATTTTCATGATATGTCACCTGTAAGTTAAAATATTCTATATTGCCCCTGGTGCAAATGTCGAGAATGCATTTAATCAATTTAATCAATCAGTAAATCGGTCTCTGTCTGTCTGTAATCTATCAATAAAATATCCTAAAAAATTAATCGCATTTTCCACAAAAATATGAAGCAGCACAACTTTTTCAACATTGATAACTATGTATAAGAAATGTTTTTGAGCACCAAATCAGCATATTAGAACGATTTCTGAAGGGGAAATTCAGCTTTCCCTTCACTGGAATAAATTACATTTTGAAATATATTAAAATAGAAAATAGTTATTTTACATTGTTTTTACCGTTTTACTGTGCATCAAACAAATGCAGCCTTGGTGACCATAAGGGACTTATTCCAAAAGCATTAAAAACTTTAACTTTTGATGAGTAGTTTATATAAGTTACATATCTCCCATCAGTTACTCTGTTCTATAGTTATCAGTATCCATATTTTAATAATCCCATATGTGTTTATAATTACTGTTGAGCAAGAAAAAAATCCAGAATGTATTTAATTTCTTATAAGCTGTGAATATGCTATCCATTTGTAAAGATAATGTTTTAAACATGACATGAGGTGTGTCTTTTGGGTGTTGTTGTTGTACGGTCCCTGTGCTCAACTGAAGTGGAATTTCTTGTACATGCTCTGGCCTCGATCTCACCCCACGTTGAGGATATGTTCGCTTTACTGAGCTACCAACTGCCAACATGCAAGAAATGTCACTGCAAACCAAAGATGTGCATGAGAGAGAGAGAGAAAAACAGCGAGAGCGAACCACGGGAAGTGACAGGCAGGGTTTGTTGAGTCTTGCCTGGAGATCGTGTTAAAGCACACAGCAGATTTAGCAGAACAGAACGAGTGTGTGCTTGATAGACTATGATAGAAAGAAGGACAAATCTGCAGTGACATATGACAGTCCTTTAGAATCATCCTTGTATATTTATCAAACGTGTCTGTTCAGTCTTTGCAGCTTTCAGAGCTTTTGTTTGAGGACAAACTTCTGTCATCATTTACTTACTGTAATGTTGTTTCAAATATGATTGAAATATGATTGACTTTGGAAGCATCCTTGAAGAATCTTTTGCTTGTTTTCTATATAATAAAACCATATCCATCAATCTGTAAGTATCTTGACTCACCAGTGCTGGATCTGATGGTTTCGTTGCCCACGGTTTGTCCCAGCAGGTCATACTGGTTTAATCTAGAGCTTTCCTCTTCAACCACCACAGAATTGGATGCATTCTTTGTCCAAGTGTACGTCACTTCTGTTGTTGTGTAAGCATCTGTAGGAATGATTTCAATGGGGGCCACAATTATGGAAGTAAAATAATGACATATGTCTTTGAAACAAAAAAGCATGCTGAATAGCACTAACTGAAAAAATAATGCATTGCATTAACAGTACTTGCATTTTAATGCCTTGTATTTCCAGGGCTTGCATCTTTAGGTCCTGAAATTTAATATAGTTGTTCGTTTAAGCTGTGAATAATTCAATTCAAAATATTTCACACACACCAAAATATTAAATCGGTTTAAAAATACGATGTATAATATTCGACAGGCAAATTTCGGTCCATTTTATTTCACTTTCCAAATTCGCTTCCACAAATTCAGTGGTTAAAATTCGGCAGATAATATATATATATAAAAAATTAACTGCGATTAAAAGACAAAACTCATTACTGATGATGCAAACTATATACAGACAGATGAGGATATGAACGCAAGTTATGGAACAAGAAAAACTGCATGTTAACCCTTTTAAGTCAATTAACGCGGATACGCGTTTTGAGTCATTTTCTCCTGATAACCCCGAAAAGAACTTAAATTACACTTTCAGTTTTAATCGTATAGATAAGAGCAATACATCAATCGAATCTGTAATGGGTCTACTTTTTTTTGGACACAGACATAATAACAACAAAACTTTGTGCACTTATAAAATAAAGATAACAAACAAGGTGTGCTGTCTGCAGCCTTTGTCTGCGCTGATCTTTATTTACAAACACGTAATTAAAATGAACTGTAACTCCGTTAATACTCAACGAAGAGACATGAGAGAGATATCTATGGAAAGCTTGACATGTCTACTTTTAAACTAAACAAGTGCCGCCGAAAACAGATTTTCTGTGATAAAGTAATCCATATGAAAACAACGCGATGTCTGTTTTTCAAATCTCCCTTCATTATATCTAATGTGACCACGCCCCCGCACTGAACGCGCTATTCAGATTCAAACTGAAGCGCGCGGCTTGAATACGCCCATAACAGAAGAAAAAGCAGCGAGACTGTTCTTCAAGTGTTTATTTTACTGTTTGCTTCGCGATGAGAGGAATAAGACATAATTCACCCCAAAAAGATGTCATGTGGTTGAGGATTTGAGAAATGGATTTCCTCAGAAAAAAGAATGAAGCACTTTATTCAGCAGAGATCATAAAACATGAGTAAGTCTCTTTTTATTTATTTATATACTTGTACTAGTTTTCACATAACGTGTAAACATTTTACTAGTTAGACTTTTTCCAAACTATAATTCCTGACTAAATATATAATCAAATGAAACATTATGAAGTTTCAATAACAATATACTATACTATACCATTCAAAAGCTTGATGTAAATAATATAAATGTAACAAATAAATAACTGTAGTCTAACAAATGTAAAAACAATGCTGGTCTTTCAATTTATTCCCCCTAAAAAACCTAAAAAATATTCTCAGCTCTTTTCAACATTAATAATAATAATAATAATAATAATGATAATAACAACAATAAATGTTTTTTGTAGAAAATAAGATTGTTAAAAGGATTTCTGAAGGATTGTGTGACTGGAGTATTGATGGCAAAACAATTGTTTGAAAGTCAGCTTTGATTGTTCCTAATAAACTGTTTAACTGCTCCCCCAAGCGGATATTAAAGTATGTTGTGGGATAATTAAATATATTCTAAATAAACTACAAACATAAAATTATATAGATTTATTTTGTTCTCACATTCTTTCTTGTAACTCCTTCCTCTCAGTGGCACAGATGACTGAATGGCTCATTATGCAGCTCATTATGCGGCCCTTTGTCTTCTCAGGTGTAAATCACAATGATATTCATGATAGTTGATGCCTACTCGCATATGACTTTTACCAACAAAAAGTGTCTTAGAAAATGTAAATCAATATATTGTTTTCGGTGAGTGAGTAAACAAGATGATTTTCACATAATTTAGAAAGAAAAATTCTAGGCTACAAGCTCCAGTTCTCAAAAATCCCGGGAACCAATGTTATCTATGTGTTTTTTTGCCTTTTTTAAGTGTTTTAACATTTTTAGTTTTTCACTAACCACGCATAATATTTTTTTTCTCAAAAACACAATCATGTACATACATGCATCTTACATATTATTATAGCCCAGTTTGTGTTGTTTACAGTGAGATTAGACTTTACCCATTCAGATATTGATAAGAAACGGAAAAAAGCACAAATGTCAGGGCATGACAAAACTTCTCCAGGCCCCAAAAATACCCTTAGACTCCAGAGGGTTAAATATGTATGTATATATATATATATATATATATATATATATATATATATATATATATATATATATATATATATATATATATATATATATATATATATATATATATATAACATTTGCGTCTTTTATTGCCTCAAGATATTAAATTATTAAATTCAGCATCTAATTAATACAATATATTACTGTATATTATGTACATTTAAGCAGATGAGCCCAGAAAGGAGCCTCACAAACCACAAAGTTTCACCAAATTTCACCATTTTTTTTTCCGTAAAAAGAAAACCAAGCGCAGTAGTTTTATGTTTGATATTTGCCTAAGCTCCTTTAGGGACCGTCTGCAAATTTACCTCAAAACAAAACGTAGTACAATAATGTATTCAAATTAATTAGTTTACAATAAATTAATAATTTACTCAAACTGACTAAATATATATGGCCAATAACTTATTTCTCTTTATATGGACACTACACAAATGTTTTTTTTAAAGAAAAAATTACAATACTTAAAAAAACTTTTTTTTTTTTAAATGGGGTTTTTGTGTTCAAAATGTTGTATGTTACTAGTAGTATGTTACTAGTGACCAGACTGACTTGCTACAGTTGACATTTTACCAATATCTTCCTCACTGTATATAAAGTATATAATAGCTCATTAGAAATTACTGTAATTCACATAATGTTTATTTTATTTTATTATTGTATTATGTTCCAAAGTTGTAGTACATTCCTAGACTAGACTGACATACTATAGGTAAATTTCTGCTAATACCTCCCTTGCTGTACATAAAGTACATCAATATTTTATAATACAACCTTTGGAACATGAAAAATCCCTTTTGGGGTCTTACAGATTTTGTTTTGTTTTAAATAATTGTGAATGGCACATACACTATAAGGCAGATATTAGCGATTTACATGAACTACGTAACTAACAACATACTACAACCTGTGAAACATGAAAAAATCCCTTTGTGTAAATCGTTTTTTTTATTTTTATTTTTTAAGAAATGTATGTACTGTACGTAATGTAAGGGAGATATTGGCTAATTCTAACCTGTAGTAAGTCAGGCTTGTATCTAGCAATGTACTACAACTGTTGGAACATGGAAAACCCTTTCCAGGGATCTTTAATATGTAAATAATTGTATACTGTAAATATATGAAGGGAGGTATTGGCAAAATCTCACCTGTAGAAAATCACTATGAGAAATACAAAATTTAGAATTCGACAGTGTGTTATTTAAAATTTTAATTAAAACACATTGGACCTTTTAACCCAGTGGAATTGTCAGACGTTCCCTTGGGTGCGGTAGCACGTCAATAATTTCTTCAGTTTAAATTTTCAGAATTAATATACCTAGATTGTTTTTAACTCATTTTTTATGTTAATATAAATGGGTTGCATATTGTTAAAACTAATCATGGTATTGATATCTTTGTGGGACTGTCGACTTTATAGATCAGTGGTAATGGAAATCAATTATAAAGAGAATGCAGCGCATTGGATTCTTTTTGACCTCATTTGCTTGCCTGTATATAGTTTGCATAATCATCAATAAAATGTATTCTGAGATCTGAGGTCTTATATCACAGTATTCATTGATTGAGAAGCGTTACTCGTCATTGGGGAATCCTGAAGTGTGACCTGAGGGGATCCCCAGTATTACAGCTCAGCACGCAAAAGCCATGACACAAAGTTACGGAAACTAAACAACCGAAAGCAATATATGTCTTCCTTAGATGTAATGTTAGTCCTGTAATTCAGCGTTGGGTAAAACACCATTATAATCTCCTTTAAATTCTGCTTACTTGGTAACAGCAAAGATGTTGAAATAAACATACGCACAATTAGCTTTTCCACATGCTCCGATAATCAAAACTTCTACTTAGCGCTTGCTTAATTTCTGCAGATCAGTTTTTGTAACTGTATTACTTAATCCACCTGTTGCTTTGGCCTTATTTAACAGCCGCTTGCACCACCTGCTGGTGAGCGACTGACAGCAGATGGAGATCACGCCTCTGTGCTCTACTGCTATTCCTGCAGCTCCAGGACGTGAAAGGGCGAATTATCTGCCGAATTTTAACCACTGAATTTGTGGAAGCGAATTTGGAAAGTGAAATAAAATGGACCGAAATTTGCCTGTCGAATATTATACATCGTATTTTTAAACCAATTTAATATTTTGGAAGTGAATTCTGAAACGTGAATATGAATGATTGATTTTTTAATTATGAAAAGGTGTGTGAAATATTTTGAATTGAAATATTCACAGCTTAAATGAACAACTATATTAAATTTCAGGACCTAACAATGCAAGCCCTGGAAATTCAAGGCATTAAAATG
This sequence comes from Carassius carassius, assembly GCF_963082965.1. Lineage (NCBI taxonomy): Eukaryota > Metazoa > Chordata > Actinopteri > Cypriniformes > Cyprinidae > Carassius > Carassius carassius. The sequence goes on along the minus strand of NC_081783.1, from coordinate 19,914,840 downwards.
CAAGTACTGTTAATGCAATGCATTATTTTTCAGTTAGTGCTATTCAGCATGCTTTTTTGTTTCAAAGACATAAGTCATTATTTTACTTCCGTACACAATTAAAACTTTGCAGATGATTGTTTGAAAGTTTAAATCAATCATTACAAGCAAGACACTCCATGCTGTTACTCACAGCTGCCGAATTTGAGAGGACAGGAGTGGAAGTCCATGGGAAAATCTTCAAGATGCATTGGACACTCAGCGTGCACCGTCAACCTGTGATTTACATTTCCAAACACAACAAAAGCGGACATTTTATGCCATTACCATTACTAGCATGAGTGGGTGGTTCTATATAGCTTAGAAATAAATAGAAATTAATTATTCTGCAAGGACACATTAAATTGATCAAAAGTGACAGTAAATACATTTAAACAGTTAAAGAAGAATTATATTTCAAATAATTGATGTGCGTTTGAACTTTCCATTCATCAAAGCAACCTTGAGAACAACTGTGGACTGCAGTAAAGAATATTAACTGGAGCAATGACACTGAAGACTGGAGTAATGATGCTGAAAGAAATAAAAGGGTTATTTCAAAGAGTAATACAATTTGTTATTATGTCTAAAATCTAAAAAAAAATCTAAAATCCTTAAAAACCAGCTATAATCTAGTAAAAATATTTAAGTCATGTTCTCCACACTCTCTCACTCACTCCTAATTTTTTTTCTCACTGAATGAGGAACATTATTTAATTATTTTTTATTTGTGCCACCATAAAAATAGAAAAGAAATGCCACAGGTGATGTCTGCCCACATTCTATCTCATACTCTCATACTTTTTCTCTTAATTATACACTCTTATCCTTAAAACTATTGTTTAGCCCTTTAAAAAAAATAATGGAAAATAAAAAAAGAGCATTAAAATCACTGCAATATTCAAAATAATGCCTAATTCTATATTCTCAATAATATTGTGTCTATTCAATAGATCAACAATCTCTTACAAGTAGTTTATTACTAGTCTCTATTCTACCCTACTCTATCCTATAAATGCAAGTTAATTTTAACATCCATTTCTCCTCTATTTCACTCTGTTGCTTTCTCAGTCTCTCTCTCAGTTTGTTTCTTTTTTCTTCCTGCACTTCACAGCTGAGTCAGGCTCTCATTGATTTGGCAGCGATGAGGTGCATTTGTGCTCACAGGAAGAGCTGGGAGCAAGAGAGTGATTTAGAAGAGAGAGAAAAAAGCAAACGAATTTGAGAGTGTACGTGTTGGAGAGTGCCATGATGTGTTCTGGAGCAGCGTCAGGATAAACATAGGCGAGATCGCGTCATTATAAAAGGCCATGTTGTTTGGGGCTTGTGTACATGACACAAAACAATATATTACAGATTCTGCTCTTCCAGTTTCATCTGCAGGTAATTAAGGAGATTGATGATGATGTGCGCAGGCTCTTGAATATGTATATTAGAATGAGGACTGCGCTTTACTAAGAGAAAGTCAATGGTTTCAATAAAATTGGCTCCTATAAAAGTGAGTGTCACATTTCTGAAAACAGATTAAACATCTTAATTAATGGCTAAATCAATACAACTGACTGTCATAGTGTAGGAGCCAGTGAGGAATGAATTATTCTAATTCTCGGGAATACAAGGTGATTCAGGGATTTACATGAGGAATGACTCAATTTGCCACCCACAATATGAGCTAAATGGATCGTTCACAAAAAATATAAATTCTGATAACATTATGTGAGGAACAGATAAAAATTAAAGTCATTATTCACTGAAAAACCACTGGAGGGCAAGATATCTTTAGTTTGCGTATGTCCCTCATCCAAAAAAAGAAAAAAAGAGAAAACTTGGATTGTAGTTTAAGATCATAGGCCAGATTTTTGTGAAAACAAACAATGTGAACGTAAATCATATATGTTTAAAGCGGATCTGACTGGCTGACGTAATTTTATGCCAATATTTTGGGTGTAAGACAAAAAATATTATTAATTGGATGAGAACAAAACTTAAAGTGAACTTTTACAGAAAAGGTATGTTTTGAGGGTGAGTAGATGCTACTTGTTTACAAATTGAAAGACGGTATGATCATAAATCTAATACTTTTACAGTAGGGGCAGAGGTGGGTAGAGTACCCAAAAACTGTTCTCGAGTAAAAGTAAAAGTACTTCTAGAAATATTTACTCAAGTAAAAGTAAAAGTACTAGTCTTGAATAGTTACTTGAGTTAGAGTAAAAGAGTATCGGATAAAAAATCTACTCAAGTAGTTAGTTACTAGTTACTTTGGGTCATATATACTGAGCCTATTTTTATTTAGATATATAGATAAAATGTATGTAATGTATGTGTGTGTGTGTGTATAAATGTATATATTTCATCAGCCTTTACTCCAATTTATGTAATTTATTATAAAACCCTGTCTGTTTACTTAAGTAACAGATATAGGTGTCATGCCATACCATATTTTTAATACGACTGACTTTATATTAAATGTGAATTTAACATTGAAAGTTAATGTGATATAAATATTGCTACTAATCTTTCATTGTTCAGAAAGAGAGCAAATAACATTTACATTATTAAAGATCATTTTCACTGACAGTCTAGATTTCAATCACTCTCAGAAACTCCCATTAAAATCACTGAAACTGTTAACACTGTGAAATCAATATCTTAATTATAGATTCGTACACACATCTGCACTTTGTTGTTTCTGACGAGAGAATTCGCCAGAAAGAGGTATTCAGTCAGCGAGCGAGCGAGTGAAGGAAGCACCGGGATTTTAGCGATGACTCATCGGAACACCTCTGATTGGCCAATGCTTTAATAAGCTCAAAAGAATCATGTGTGATTGGTTATAATGCGCAGCACTGTAAAAACACATCTATCTCTGGCTCAGCGCCAGCAAGCGATCACAGATCTGAATTTAGCAGCTGATAATATGACTCGCTGAACGTACTCGCGCCGGTGTGATTGTATTAAAATTAATAAAATCTTAATCGGCTATTTTTTGTCTTTTGGAAGCTGCATTCAACTTGACTCCCCTCTTTTATAAGCCACACACGTACAACAAACTAATGTCACAGTGGTATCGTGTACTGTAATCGAATGTAGCCCAAGTTATTACCTGTTAAACAGTAGCCAGCACACGCGGTGTTCATTTAATAAGGATCTCCATCGCAAGCAAATAATAGCCTTTGCAGATTTGCTTTCAATTCAGTGCAGTTCCATATCCATATGATTCATGAACCAATTCACTCGTTTGCCAATTGGTTTGATCAAGCCTTTGAACAGAATTGACTCAAAAGAATGAATCATTCGCGAATGAGCAACGCTCATTGCCCAGAGAAAAGTAGACAGCGCGTTTGGAATAAACTGAAGCATTTATAACATACTGCATTAAGATAAAGTAACGAGAGGAGCGTCGCCCACAGTAACGAAGTAAAAGTACAGATTTTTCCCCAAAAATTTACTCAAGTAAGAGTATAAAGTACCCATCTTTAAATATACTCCGAGAAGTATTAGTTACCTCAAAAAATTACTCAAGTAAATGTAACTCGTTACTACCCACCTCTGAGTAGGGGTCAATATTCTGTGTTTAAAAGAATATATTTATTAACATATTCAACTGCACCGGCACTGAGAATGTCAAATGAGAACAAGATTTCAACTTGAAATTTTAAATGCACAGCACTTTCCAATGTTGTTACGTGCGGTAGCTTTTGAAACTTTGAAAGCACTTAGTGAAAATAACACCTTGCTTACCTCATGGTGTACAGCAGGGTGCCGTCATCTTGGATCCGCAGCAGTTTGTTGGGCATGGTCATGTTGTGCGCGACAGATTTCTTCCCGTTGTGAAAGAATGTGTCTGGAGTCCAGATCTTACTGGCCATCAGGTTGTTCAAACGCAGTATGTTCATCGGTCCCTCAAACTTCAGCCGTTCATCCTTCCAGCTCTGCCTGAAGAAGACATCGATGGTGTACTCCTTCAAAAAAGATGAAACAACAGCACATCAGACACATTTTGAGGTTCTATTGGATGTTTTCTGTTGCTAAGGGCTCGGATGGTGTTTTGTTTTGTGATAACTGAGCACACAATACACTCTTAGAGTGACTGATTGGTGATGAATTTGCTGTTGTGTTGTTCACAGTTGTAACAGTCCAATCAATTGGACAACCTGGGTTTGTGTTCCTCTCCATGCAAAGCCTGTGAATGCAATTCAAATTCATGCATTTTCTTACCCTCAAATGATCTGTGGTGTAACATTTTCTATCCACTTATTTTTGCTCTGGTGGATAAACACAGTTTGCTGATTTGCAAATGGAGTTTACTGCATTTGAGACTTTAAGCTCTGTAGGGGAGAGTCAATTGCTCAAACCTTTAACTAGTGGTGCTGAGAGTGAGCAGATCGCACTCTCGGCTCCATAAGAGCGATTGTGCTGCCCAGAGATACCATTGTGGAGCTCATCGCGGCTGGTAGAACAGGGAAAACTTTTAAAATGCTTTAAAAATAGATTACAAGAGGGTTTTGGCTTTAGACAGGGAGGTGAAAAGGTAACAGAGTTCTAGCTAACAGCCGACAAGTTTCCAGCAACAATCAGTGGCCACAGTGAATGGAAAACTGCTGTGATACATTCACATTCAAGACAGACATATTTCTGTAAAACTGTGTGCTTTGTACTCAATTGTTTCTATATGGTATTAGTATGTTGGATACTTTTGTAACAGAGGCCCATCTCACATGCCAGAAACACTGGTTCGAATCCCACTCGGAGTGTGTTGAGTAGAACCACAGACGTTATACTTGCAATATTTATAAGCAGTGCAGACAGTATGTTCATTGTTCGTATGATGTTCATAGTGGGTTATTTTTTTGTTTCAGTGTTTTGAGTAATGTAATAAAAAACTAAATCATAAAAATGAACATAACTGATGTTTAATATATTAATAAATGTAGTACAATTTTGCTTCAGTAAGATTTCACAAATATATTTCAGGTAGTTGACAAAGCACCATTGTATTTTAGTTTAGCATTATGTATTAAAATGACGAAAACCTTAACACAAAATGTAAAAAACTATTTGTATAGATTAAAAAAACCTACTAAAATCACAAAAACAGATAAGGAAATTACTAAAACCTTAAAACGAAACTATTTAACTAAAACTAAATAAAAAATACATATCTATAAAAATATCTCAAAATATAAATTCTACCGTGAAAGCAGTTCAGTTCTAAATTCAAAGAGCCGTTTGGATAACTTTTTGATGGATTTATGCACTTTTATTGGACTTGGACAAAATCTCGACCCCCATTAAAAAGCTGGGAAGAACCAGGACATTTTGTAATATAACTCCAAGTGTATTTGTCTTAAAGGACAAAGTCATATACAACTGGGATGGCTTGAGGGTGATTAAATCATGGGGTCATTTTCAATTTTTTATGATGTACTATCCCTTTAAACTACAAGCAAATGTAGTAGTCAAAGCAGTTCTAGACTAACAGAAACAGACTGTTCAAATACTGAAAAACAGATTTAAAGAAGAAGCGATTCTAGTCTTAAAACATCTCTGGAATAAAAGCAACTACAGAAAAAACACGAAAGCATTTCAAAAATAAAAGCATTCTGACTAGAATCAGGTCCTGATTTAAAACAAGAGCTAAACTAAATTAAATTGGTTCTGCATTGAAAGTTCCAGATTAAGAGTTCTGGTTTACAGCAGCTGCAGACTGAAGTGTCACACTGCAAGCAGTTTTAGAGAAGCACTGCGACAGAAGTTTTATGACCACTTAGACAGTGTCTGAGCACTGCAGGGACTGTAGCCAGATGCCTTCCGCCGCTGCAGGTGCTTTTTCGATGGATGTACATCTCATTCTCTGGCACGTCTCTCGGATCTGGACGATTCATCCAGTCAGCATTCTGCAATGGTTATGACTGTCTTAATTTCAGTCAAGGGGCTTGTATTGTCCCGGCTGAGGAGGGTTTATATGAACATCCATTAACAAGTAGAGATGAACCATGAAACCCCACCACCATGCCATCTCTGCACTCATATTATTAAACATACACCCACCACCCACATACTGTACATGTACACACACACACACACACACACACACACACACACACACACACACACACACACACACACACACACACACACACACACACACACCAGAGAGTAAGGGAAATAAAGATAGGTGAGATTAGGAGGGTTTATGAGATTGCTTCACAGGTGCTGGGTATGCATTTACATTAGATTATTCGTAGACACATCAGTTAAATGTGTGTGTGAAATAACTGTTCTTTATTTATTCCTGTGATCAAAACTGAATTTTCAGCATCATTACTCCAGTCTTCAGTGTCACATGATCCTTCAGAAATCATTCTAATATGCTGATTTGCTGCTCAAAAAAAAAAAAAAAAAAAAAATGTATATATATATATATATATATATATATATATATATATATATATATATATATAATTGTTATAAATGCTGAAAACAATTGTGCTGCTTCATGTTTATGGAAACATTAATTTTTTTTAGGAATATCTGATGGATTGAAAGGTCAAAAGAACAGGATTTATATAAAATTTATATTGCTTCTAGTATCAAATTAATGCATCCTTGCAAAAAAAAAAAAATATTCCGTTTCATTTCATCAAAACATTTCTATACTGAAAGCAGGCCTAAAATAAAAGCATATATAGACTAAAATGAAAGCATTTTTAGAATAAAAGCAGCCTGACTCAAAACAAAATAAATATAAATATATTGGACTGGACTGCAGACAAAAGCACTGCAACAGAAGCCAGAAGTTATTACTGCTCAGACACCATCAGAAACTGCAGTGACTGTAACCAGATTCATTAAAGATGTGTAGTCTACTTTGTATTGTTTAAACAATATAAAATACAATACAATATTCTTTCTCCATTAAATTAAGACTCCAAACACAGTTCATGTAAAATATGACTTACTTTGCGGTGGTGCTACAACTAAATCCTAGGGATTTTAGATCTAGCTAGATTGCATTTATTTAAAGGGTTCATCGGATGCAAAATTCACTTTTACATGTTGTTTGAACTGAAATGTCTCTTTGCAGCATGTGTACACAACCAGCCTATAATGATAAAAATCCACCCAGTGCTTAAAAAAAAATCCCCATAAATCATAAGCACTTTCTCAGAGCAAGCCGTTCACAGATTATTGGTGAAATGACGTAACTTTGCCATGCCCCTCCCACATCTGTTGACAGACACTGGCGTTTCAGCAAATTATTTTTTTCAGCATTTTTTCACAGACGAAAATGAGACGATAACGAAATAAAAAAGTTTTTAATGAAAAAATAATAAAAAATAAAACAATTATAATAATAATACAAAAATATACTCTCATTTTCATCAACGAATAAAAACGAGACAAAAATGTTAGGGAAGGACCATTTTGTCAGGAGGGCTGATGTCTTGTACATTTGCATTGTACCGTCCTGATCTAATAGCTAGAAAACGCAGTTTCAGATTGCTTCCGCGCTGGTTATAATCAATGATTAGCACACATTTATGCCGAGGGACTGCTTATGAGCTAATGTTGATGAATTATTACCATATAAATGTTGCAGATGGTTGTAAGAATGCAAATTTGATTCGCCTCATCTGAACTTGAATGAGCAGCCTGCAACTATGTCAACAGTCAAACATGCAGGCATTTCAAAATAAGAGTCACAGTGTATTTCAAGCTTTTTTTTCCTGGTCATTGTTGATATTTTGGGTTCATAAATTATATTTTATTATATTTTTCATAAATTTATATTTTTATTATATTTAATTTAATTTCCATTTAATTAACAACTATTGTAGTTTCTGTCTGGGATTCCCCCTTACAGGAGGGACAGACTAAGAACATTATTCAAAATATTATTTAATAAATACATTTTACTACTATCAGGTTGTTAAAGTTAAAACTAAAACCATAAAAATATTCTTCATTTATTGAAATAAAATAAACGTTAACTGAAATAATAAAACAAATCTCTAAAAAATTAAATACATTAAAAAACGTATGTAATTTCATTTAGTTTATAAGCTTTAGCTTAACCTGATGTACTAAAATTACCAAAACAGAAAAAAAAACGCATAACAATTTACAATTAACATTTTAGAATTTAGTATATTGTAGATAGTATATATTTAGTTGACTAAAACTAGACTTAAACTAAAACAATTCAGATGACTAAAATATGACTAAAAATGAAGGGTATTTTCGTCAAAAGACTATGACTAAAACTAAATCAAAATTTGTTGTCAAAATGAACACTGGTTTCAGCATCGACCTGCCCTGAGTGAGCTGTAAACAGTCTGCAATTGTTTCAAGAATGTCTTTTATTGAGGTGTTTTATTGTTGGATGTAATAATGCACATAGCAGTCATCATTTACTCCCAACATCCGAGCTGCTGAAGACATAGGGGATTACTTTTGCTTTTGAAGTGAATGCAATCCCTCTGCGATTTACCTAAATGCGTTTTGTTTGTGCATTTCATTTTGCAATGAACTGCTTTGTAAATGAGGGCCAGTAAAAAACAGGTTTTGCTGAAAAGTTGTTCCTGAAGGATGGATCGGTACCAGCTGTTCATGATCCAGCTTCAGCTCCAGAAGTTAATTGTAAGTTTTTTTTTTTTTTATGAATCTTGCAAATCACCTTTCCTAATAATGTGCTATAAAGTTCCGTAACGAATGCGGCTGAAGTGAACAATCTCAATTAATTCACGTGGATTCCCTTCCACGTCTACATGTTACCACTGTTTCACTTAAGACATTACTTATGTTTCTTTTTTGTTCCATTAAAATGTAAATGTTCTATTATGAAATTATTTACAAAAGTAAGACTGAACAGACTGAAATGTCTTTAATGTCAATGAAAACATTCTGTCCCAGAATTTAAAAAAAATGGATTCCTGGACTTAAGTGTGTGTGTGTGTGTGTGTGTAAGTGCAGTATGACAGCAGATATCATTTCAGCTGAATCTCAGCTGTCCTCATCCCACTCCAGCTGTATACGGAGACTCCTGGGGGCCGTAGGGCAGTACAGGGGCCAAACAAATACTGCTCCCTCTCTAACCTCCCTCTCCACTTTCCTTGTTGTCCTTTCATCTCACTCGCCTCCTGTTCCATACCGTCTGCTCCATGGCTCAGAGGCACACAGCATTAATAGACATGATGACCTTCTGTGTTGGTTTGTGTGTGTGTGTTTGTGCATCATGGCTTTGTTTAGCCCAGATAAAGCAGCACCGGAGGCTCAGTTCAGAGCAAGTTTATCAGGATACGGAACCACCAGGTTCATCCTCATCCATAACAACCGCAAATCTCACATGAGGATGATGTTGGTTTAAGATTTCCAGTGCTACCCACAAGTCATATCTGTCACCGCACTAGCTGACAGAAACTAATGATTATAAAGAGAAGGAGGCATGCTGGAAAAAGAGAGTGCTGGATCACATAGGAAAGAGAAACCATAAATGAGATCTCTTGACGCTAAAAACTACTGTATCATATTTGATTCGCAAAAGCCTCTAGATGATCAACATGATTAAAAACTTTGCTGAAAAACTTGTAAACAGTCTACTACATGCCTTCTGTTGTCTGACTGATAGTTTATACATTTGTAGCAAGTAATTGTAAAAAAAGGTTCCCTTTCAGGTCATGGTTCATGTGTCTTTATGCTGTGAATTCTTTGCTGATTTCTGTCAAATACTGCAAATGTTAGAATAACTTGAGCTCTCTGATGTTTGATGGTAATAGAGAATGAGACTTCAGCAAACGTTCCATTTGGTTTCATTTCAATTCACAGTGCATAGATAGTAAAGAGATTTCTGATATCACTCCATGATGTAACACATTTATTACACATAAATTAATCCAAGACCCAGGGTTATTATAGTTAACTGAAACTAAATCCATAAAAATTTTGTTACTTGAAAAAAAAAACTTTTTTTTACTGAAATAATATAAAATATATTTACTTTTTTTCTTCAGCTTGTTCCAGAAGCAATATTTAAATTATATTTAAATTGCATAAAAATGGCTTCACAGGCAAGGATATTGTGGCTACTAAGATTGCACCTAAATCAACAATTTATAGGATCATCAAGAACTTCAAGGAAAGAGGTTCAATTCTTGTAAAGAAGGCTTCAGGGCGTCCAAGAAAGTCCAGCAAGCGCCAGGATCGTCTCCTAAAGAGGATTCAGCTGCGGGATCGGAGTGCCACCAGTGCAGAGCTTGCTCAGGAATGGCAGCAGGCAGGTGTGAGCGCATCTGCACGCACAGTGAGGCCAAGACTTTTGGAAGATGGCCTGGTGTCAAGAAGGGCAGCAAATAAAAGGCCACTTCTCTCTAAAAAACACATCAGGGACAGATTGATCTTCTGCAGAAAGTATAGTGAATGGACTGCTGAGGACTGGGGCAAAGTCATATTCTCCGATGAAACCACTTTCCGATTGTTTGGGGCATCTGGAAAAAGGCTCGTCCGGAGAAGAAAAGGTGAGCGCTACCATCAGTCCTGTGTCATGCCAACAGTAAAGCATCCTGACACCATTCATGTGTGGGGTTGCTTCTCATCCAAGGGAGTGGGCTCACTCACAATTCTGCCCAAAAACATAGCCATGAATAAAGAATGGTACCAAAACACCCTCCAACAGCAACTTCTTCCAACAATCCAGCAACAGTTTGGTGAAGAACAATGCATTTTCCAGCATGATGGAGCACCGTGCCATAAGGCAAAAGTGATAACTAAGTGGCTCGGGGACCAGAATGTTGAAATTTTGGGTCCATGGCCTGGAAACTCCCCAGATCTTAATCCCATTGAGAACTTGTGGTCAATCCTCAAGAGGCGGGTGGACAAACAAAAACCCACTAATTCTGACAAACTCCAAGAAGTGATTATGAAAGAATGGGTTGCTATCAGTCAGGATTTGGTCCAGAAGTTGATTGAGAGCATGCCCTGTCGAATTGCAGAGGTCCTGAAAAAGAAGGGCCAACACTGCAAATACTGACTCTTTGCATAAATGTCATGTAATTGTCGATAAATCCTTTGAAACGTATGAAGTGCTTGTATATATATACATGACATTTTGTTAAATATTTTGTGATGTAGTTTTTTATTACAAAAAAAAATGTATATATATATATATATATATATATTTATATATATATATATATATATATATATATATATATATATATATATGTATATACAGTACAGACCAAAAGTTTGGACACACCTTCTCATTCAGAGAGTTTTCTTTATTTTCTTGACTATGAAAATTGTAGAGTCACACTGAAGGCATCAAGGGCTATTTGACCAAGAAGGAGAGTGATGGGGTGCTGCACCAGATGACCTGGCCTCCACAGTCACCGGACCTGAACCCAATCGAGATGGTTTAGGGGTGAGCTGGACCGCAGACAGAAGGCAAAAGGGCCAACAAGTGCTAAGCATCTCTCGGGGAACTCCTTCAAGACTGTTGGAAGACCATTTCAGGTAACTACTTCTTGAAGCTCATCAAGAGAATGCCAAGAGTGTGCAAAGCAGTAATCAAAGCAAAAAGTGGCTACTTAGAGGTGAAAGGTGGCTTAACCTAGAATATGACATATTTTCAGTTGTTTCACACTTTTTTGTTATGTATATAATTCCATATATAATTCCACGTGTTAATTCATAGTTATGATGCCTTCAGTGTGAATCTACAATTTTCATAGTCATGAAAATAAAGAAAACTCTTTGAATGAGAAGGTGTGTCCAAACTTTTGGTCTGTACTGTATATGTATGCTTTTACTGTAAACTTAAAAAATGAGTTTTCTTGTAAACTGTACTCCAATAATCTTACATCTTTACAATTTTTTTTTTTTTACACTCTCAGGAGTTTCAGACAATATTTCAGATAACAGATATTTCAGACAAGCAAATAAAATCTCTCATTATGCAACTAAATTCCTAAAAGCAACCCTTAAAAATAATATTTTTCTCTGAGAATAGGTGATTTCCTGATGCTACCTGGAAAAGGCGTGAGGTTTATTTGACATCGCTCTGCCAAATCCTTCTGTAAATGCTATTTGTGTCACCTACAGTGCAATTTAAAAAGAATTACCTTGGTACTGCTTCCACATATTCTCATAAACCCTCACTAACCGATGTCAACCTGACGGCAAACATGCAAACACTCAGCAGCCACACCTACCCAACCGCTTTAGCTCATTACCCATGAGTCTTTTCACTCAGCTGTTTACCTGAGTGTCACAGGGTTCCCAGCAGGGTCAGCTCTAATGGTGAGGGTTAGCATGGCCAAAGGGCATTGAGACAGAGAGAGAGAGAGAGAGAGAGAGACAGGCCTTCATTGTAAACCCACAGCGCAGAAAACTAAATCCACAGGCTTTTGCTAACAGCTCAAAGCTGTTGCCGATAACAATGTGACCTCTGACTTGAAATGAAATCGCAAAACAACAAGCAAAAGATATTGTCATTTGTAGCTATTTACAAGCTAAGGAATCAAACCTGGACATGTTTTAGAGCATGCTACGCTCACTGTAGCCATTTCTTTAAATTATTGACATTCATCAGGGACAAGAAATCATAAGTGGCTTTTCTTGAGGTGTGTATACAGCTCAACAGCTCTTGAGAAACTCAGATGTATTTTATCAATGCATTTTAGATTTAAGCAATAAATTAAATATACACTACAGTTTTAACAAACTGGGGAAGTTTTTTTTTTAAATAATTTTTATTTTATGCTTATCAAGCCTACATTCATTTAGTAAAACACATTATTATTTAAATATATTTAAAAATTTCCTCCAGAAATGATTCTAATATGCTTTAAAAACACTTCTTATTATTATCAGTGTTGAAAACAGATGTGCTGCTTAATATTTTTGTGGATATATATTTTCTTCAGCATTCTTTGACAAATAGAGAGTTCAAAAGAACTACACTTTAATAATTTGTAACGTAATAATTTGTTACGTTATTTGTAACTGCCACTACTTTTCAATGCATCTTTGGTGATTAAAATCATTAATTTCTTAAAAAACTAACTAATCCAAAGCCTTTGGAAGTTAGCTTTCATTCTATAAAATTACTTATAAAATATGTACATTACAAAGTCATTACGTAGCTACTGCTTACTTACTCAAAATTAAACTTACCAACCCCAAACTTTTTAACAGTAGAGTATATATATATATATATATATATATATATATATATATATATATATATATATATATATATATATATATATATATCTCTGTCTCAAAAAAAAAAAAAAAAAAAAAAAAGAATATATATATATATATATATATATAGATTCGAATTCTAGAACAGCCTTTGCATTAAAAATGCTCTCTAGGTAGGAAGGTCACCAGGTTTCGAAGCAGAGCTGAAGTTGAGACTGAAATGTGTATTTGCCTGTTGAATTCATAATGAAAGCGTAATAGGGAGAAGAGCTATGATTCAGTGAGGCAGAATGAGTTCTTTTAAATAATTGATAGTGCAAAGATTTACGTGCAGAATGAGGAAGGACTATCTGCTACTACGTTGAGAGGGAATCTATTTCAAAAGGAATGGAGAAAAAAAAATCACCGTCAACTGTCAGAGCACTTGAAAAGAAAAAAGAGAGAGGGATGGTGCGGCAGAGGAGGATGATAAGCTCCGGGGAATGTGGAAAGGCAAAGAAATAGAACAATTTGTCTTTGAAAATGAAAAAAATATATCAAAGACTTAGACGTGCCTTTGTGAACTGCTCTCCCTCCTGCCAGACAGGGTCAGCATGCTAACACGTGAAGGCACAGCAAAGATGTCACTGTACAATGGAGAATGCCATGCATTGTATGTTTCAATATGGGCTGCTGAAAAAAAATGACAGAAGAGCAGCCATTGACTCGAGAATGGAGGGAGAGAGAAACGAGTGAAGGGTGGATGAGCAGAAGCAAAGGAAGGAGGAAAGTGAGCGATAAAGGGATGGAAATAGAAAGAAAGGTTTGTTTTCTTGGGTCTGAGGAGCAGAAGGTGTAGCATCTGGGTCTAATCTCAAAGACATAGGAGATCAGGGCAGGGATGCTCATACTGAGACACACACACACACACACACACACACACACACACACACACACAAATGTAGTATGGTAACCGTAGAAGCAGAACTACTCCAACCAAATAGGACAACTACTGCTGTCATCAAAACAAAAATATTGAAGAAAATGAGAGATGGAAAGCATCTTAAAATCTCAGAAATGTCTCTGTATTCATTTTGGTTCAGTACTGTTTATATATACATATTATATTAAATTATTAATGAATAACGATTCACAAAATTTCAATTGGTATAATCATTAATCATCAAGTAATAATTTTTAAACAACAGTGCTTATTTTCATAAATATTACATTTTATGACATTGCCATAATAATGAAAATTATATTAAAAAAAAAAAAAAAAAAAAAAAAAAAGAAAAAAGAAAAAGAAAAGGAAATGTCATGGGATCTTCAAGGGTTCTCTCTGTGATGTTCCGGGCCTTTCTTGTAACATGACAACAAAATGCATATATTTATTTTCCTGACAAAGGTTTGCAAATATTTAAGGAAACTTAAAGTCAAAATTGTGTGTTTATATCTCACAATTCCGACCCCCCCCTCCCCCTCAGAAATATAAGAAATAATAAAGTCTGAAATGTCTGATAAAAAAAGTTGCAATTACCTTAACTTTTTTTATTCTTTGGTGTAAATGGGCTTTCATAAATATTAAAATATTGAAACTAATAATATTCAAAAACAAAATTGCTTCATTGTTTTTATATAAATGTATTTTCATTTTTATGAAAAAAATAAGAAATTATTATGCCCAAAACTAACCTTTTCTTCAGACTTTTTTTTGTTTTTTGCAGGATGAATCACCTATACTGTAACAAATAAAACAAATATAGGAGCATGTTTTACAATAAAATAATATTTCAGTCTTTCTAAATCAAAATTTCACATTAAATTGAGTATATTTCTGATTTTTAGTTATTATTTGTGAAATCTACAAGGAATTTTAATTCTGAAACTGAAAACACATTTAGTACAGTAAGATTTATTAATTTCATTATCTTTAAATGCTGCATTTTTAATATTGTTTAACAACAGAAAATGAGTATTACATCACTGACTGCACAAACTACTGTGGTATTCTGCAGAAACAGTCTACGGTTTTACAATTCTGTAATTAAAAGCATGAACAAGCTAACACTGCAAAGCCAAACAAGACTAGTGCAGCTGCATGCGCTGATTGTTAATTTGCTTTGTAAGTTTGTTTGCAGCTGAATCAAACTTTCATTTAATTTAATGGCTTTCGATTAAAGTTCATTTGAAGCTCCAGGGTTGGCTGTTAAGTATGCATGTAACGTAAATCATGTGCAAGTACAATAAGAATGCATTGTTAGCACACATATTCAATGCGGCTTACATGAGTCATACGTTATCTCCCCTGAACAAAAACTCCATTAAGAAGCTCTGAATCCATTGAGAAGTGTCAGAGTGACGACGTGAGTCATCAGAGTCACAGGCACTAATTCACAGTGTCATGGACGCAGTCAGGTGGCAAAGCATTTCCTGCCTCGGTTCCATTGGATATAAAACTCATCTGGGTCGCAGTGGACCGCTGATTATTTAGCACTGACCGTGTCCCTGCACGGATCCGAACAGAGCTTGCTGTCAAAACTTGATATGTGTGGACATTAATACATTGGCAGGGGCGGTTTTCAAAAAATGACAACTGTACAGATGGCGGCCCTCTGTAGGCAGCCGTTAGATAAAAGACTGATCAGCTGTTGTGTTATTCACATTTACATTTATGCATTTGGTAGATGCTTTCCAGAAAATAGACTTGCATTGCACTCAAGGCGCATTAACTGGAAATCAAACCCATGACCCGGCCATGATATAATGTTTGAGCTGCATTACGAGCCATCGCTAGACATTAAGTAGTCTTAGCCTCAGACATCACGTCTATGGACTGTCTGATGCCCAATGCATACAAAAATAGATCCAGTCTCAATGGGCGGTGTAATTATTTATTTTTTAATAGAGTAACTAAAACAGTAATTGCACATTGATGCACCCGAGAAAATTATTATAATAGTTTTTTTTTTACAGTTAGTTTATGGGTTACAGTTATTTTGGCATAATTGTTTATGTATTTGTCGATAAAAAATCAAGAAGAGGCAAATTCCGTGTTCAAGTGTTTGAGACGCGTCTTTCTGCGTGCGTTGATGCTGAATTGGGCTCTTTCACATCTTTTTCTGTTTGCCTGTTTAAACTGTGATTTGTATTTGTTCTTTCAGGTGCAGAGGCAGCCAGATCAGGAGTCGTAAATATCAAACATGTTTGATATATATGATTTGAGTTCGGGGACGCTCCGTCTCAATCGGAAGCAGTTAAATAATCGTAATGATGCCACACGATAGAGGATGTTTTGGCCAAAAAAATCACTATATATATATATATATATATATATATATATATATATATACATGTTAGCCTGGACCACAAAACCAGTCATACGGGTACATTTTTGAAAATTAGATTAATACATTAGCTGAAAGCTGAATAATAAGCTTTCCATTGATATATTAGGATCAGACAATATTTGGCCGAGATTCAACTATTTGAAAATCTGGAATCTGAGGGTGCAAAAAAAAAATAGAAATATTGAAAAAAAAATCGCCTTAAGAGTTGTCCAAATGAAGTTCTTAGCATTGCATATTACTAATCAAAAATTACATTTTGATATATGTATAACAATAAATTTACAAAATATCTTCATGGAACATGATCTTTACTTACAGTTTTTTTCGATTGCTAAACGACAGTGAGCACATCTGGAGCTACATGTGCAAAATCAGTTCACATCACCTGCAAAACTCATTCCAAGCAACACAACTCTTATCACATGGCTCAAAACAGGCTCAGTGCAGCCAAACACTACACACAAGCCTCACTGAGATAACACACACTGTCACTCAGAACACACTGAGAGGAAAAACACTAGCATCAAACACCAATACAGAAAATACTCACTTTTCATCATTACAGTTTGAACAATTTCAGTGACTTCATACAAAGTCATATTTTCTTCAAAGAAAAGAGTGACATTCTTTCACATGATATATTTACATTTTTAGAACATAATTATTTAAGGTAAATGAAAATTAGTAGTTTGCTTCAATAGTCTGCAGTAATTTACAGAATTACAGTAATGAGGAAAAAAGGTAGAAACTAAAAGTACATACTGTAATTTGAACAAATAATTTTCAGGGCTAATCCTGAAATTGCAATCAGCAGTGTTTGAAAGGCACAAGGCTGAAATCTATTCTGTTTTGATTGTGTTGTTCACAGTTTTGACAGCAGTGTGTTAGCATTTGAACAAAGTGCTGTAAATCCACAGTGTTGTGCAGGTTGTGGTTAAAGTCGTGGGATAAGTGTGTAGAGTTTTGAAAACTGTGTTCAAGCAATGAAAAACCAACTAGAGTTTGGTCCACATGAACTCCTGCTGTGCAGATTGTAGTTAGAGTTTTGCACATGTGTCTCCAGTTGTGCCCACTGTCGTTTAGCAATCGAAAAAGACTGTAATAAGTATACTAATACTTTTGGCATAAAATAAAAAACAATAATTTTGACCCATACAGTGTAGTGTTGGCTATTGCTACAAATATACCCCTTGCCTCAACGTCATGCATTTAAAATCCTTTAATGCATGGCAAACAGTTGATTAACCTTCACACACATAAACGCATGCACGCAAGCACACACACACACACACACACACACACACACACACACACACACACACACACACACACACACCCACACACACACACACACACACACACACACACACACACACACACACACACATATATAGTGAATCAGTTTTAATTTCCTGGTTTAATTTTAATTAAAGTATTCAGTCAAGTTGTAATTTTTTATATATATATATTTTTTGTAAATAAATTTTTATTCATTTTTATTACAATTTATTAATATTTATTAGTTATTTTAGTATATCAAGTTTAAATAAGAAATGTTGCCTTAGTAACTTACTGACATATATATAAATATATATATATTTGTACATATTTTATTTCAGTTAACATTTATTTCAAGTAATGAAAATGTTTTTTTAATGGTTTTAATTTTAGTTATACTACACTATAATTAATATAATAATCCTTATATGCACTTTAGGTAAGTACAGTAATATATCCCTAATGTATATGTAATGATACAAACTTCATATTCATCGGGAAGAAGGAGGCGGGAACCGGCGGACAATCAAATGAAACTTTAATAATCAAAATAAACACAAAACAGCACAACAGCCCCTCGCGGACGACTGTTGCATACAAATTAAAAGCAAACACAAAATAAAGTCCAGGCCTGGTCCTCACTCGTCCTTCACTGTCGTCGCTCCTGTTTTATATCCTTCCATCTCCTCTGTGGGACTCGAGACTGGTGGGTCGAACAGGTGTCGTTCATCTCCAATCACTCCACCGGCCTCACTCCTGTTCCCATGGCTCTCGGCCCCGCCCCACTCGTCACAGTCTACTTTCTAGTCATTTATTGTACTGTAAATTATTTCAAATTTACTAGCCCCTTTACAGGTAAACAATCTGTGGTTGGTCAGGCAGTCTGTTCCTGTCTAGGTGGTTCTTGACTTGAAAATTCTGCGAAGTGCTGGTCCATGATGCTGACAGTGATGGCAAAGGGATGCTATCTGTCCTCCTGTGACAAATAAATGCAAAAAAAATTATTCCACTTACCATGTCAGTGTCTGAAACAGGTCCAAAACTGGTGACGTAAATGTCGGTCTTCACTGTGGTAACTCGATCTGGAAAAACAAAAAGAAGAGACCTCAAAATGACCAGTGTTATTTTCCCAGAGTGCAATGGACACTTTGTCTCATCTACCTTGAAAGGGGTATCTTTGTAAAACCGCATTGTCCGAAAGAAGAAATTATCTGTGAATTTCACATTTCCTTTACAGCAGACAGAGCATATTTCGTGAGATGAAAGCGTGCATTAGGCAGGGGTAAATGTGCTTACATTTACTGGCCCAGTGTTAGGTCGGCAAGTAACCAAATATTTCTGTTCCTGCTTCAATATATAAATTTTTTTCCCTCCTTTTTCTGAGCATTCTTTCTTTCTGACACTGAACCACAGTAAATACATTCAGTCAGAAAGGAAAATATTAAATACAGAACATACAGTACATAGACTATTCAGAACAAAAGACATGCTGAGAAACACGAACACACACACACACACACACACACACACACACACACACACACAAACACACAGACACACACAGACACACACACACACACACACACATACACACACACACACACACACACACACACACACGTGCATGACTACTGCATTTTCACTGATACTTTAAAACAGAGCCAAATAACTGTAAAACATAACTCAAATAAAAATAACACAATTTCAAAATTTATTTTTAGGACTCCTGTTGCAAGTTTTTCTGAATAAAACTACATTCATTTAACTGCAGTTTCCAGGCGAAATAACCACTACTAGCAATAAACCACCAATACTTTTTGTTGCTTTTCACATAAATCATGATTGCAGGGGCATATTACTGAAGAATAAAGGCTTATACATCACTTAATCCCCTTCAAATGGTGTATGAATACGGTGAAGTCACTTTAAAAAAACTCAAAGACAAGCAAAACTGGCATGATTGCTTTAGCAAATGCATTTTGCTAAATGTTTGCTTTTTGATAACATTATCGGTTAGGTTTAGGGTATTTTAAAGCATAATAGAGCATTAACATTTAAGCTCCACTTACTGGACATTTCGTTGCCACTACAGAATGACCGATTGATCAGTTTTGCCAATTAATCGGCACCGATAACAAATTGCTGAAAAAATCAGATATCAGCATAAATTCATACCGATACTTAGCTACTTGCTATAACAGTCCTTAAAATTTATTTTGAGATAAAAAAATTACACAGCAATGCAAAATACAAAATTCTGCTTTGCTACACAAAAAAGGAGTTTCAATGCAAACAAATACAGAGCAGCACTCTGTCCCATATGCAGATAAATATTTAGAATTAATTATATATTCTCAAAAAGTAAGAGTCTTCAGCGCTTCTTTAGTGCTTAAAGTTGTGTATTCTGATCTTGGAGAGGGTGGTGTGTGATATTAATAGCTGGCTAATGTAGGGGTGGTTTATTTGGCAATGAGCAGGAGGAGAGAGGCTCAGAGACATCAGGATGCTTTGATGTCTTTTCTGTGGGGTTTTTATTCACTTCATTCTCCTGTTTCACAAACACAAGCTGATAAAAATACTGTTCCGATGACAACAGCAATCAAACAAACAAGAAGAAATTAAGACTGCTCATCTTAAAAACAATGTCACTCTGTTTTTCTGTCTGTCTCTGTCATGTCTCTAAAATTGCCCTAATTATACAATGTCGTGCGCTCGTCTGGGCATCAACCCAGCGAGGATAGAAAAGGGAAAAAAATGCATTGATATTCATCTCTGGCTAGATTTTGCATGCCATTTCTGCACAGAATTGATAGACTGCTGGGAAAGTATAAAAAGACAGAAAAACATTGAAGTTTTATGCAAAACTAGATGTTTTCATCTTCTCAGGTCTTCTCTGTGTTGGGGGTAGTTGCAGTGGTGTTGCTATGCAGTTTCTAGGGTGTTGGAAGTGGTTTCTTGTTTATTGCTACGAGATTCGTAAAAGGTTGCTATAGAACTGAACATTGGTTAAAATAAAACTAATAGACATTGAGGCTTAGAATATAAAAACACAAAGACTGCAATTTCATGTTCTTTTATACACAAGCGGTTCATTATCTGATGCATTCAGTGTCTCAACATATCACCTTTTTAACAGATTTGAAATTAAAGGTTTTTAAATCTGTTGCTAACAAAGGAGGTGCTTTAAAAGGCTCCCTGCACTTTTTTCCATGAAAATAAAAGCTTAACTATTTTAAATGTATCAGTTACGTATGGTGTCCCTTGTTCCCTGAAGGGGGAATGGAGATGCCACATCATTGAACGACGAATTGGGATATCACTTATAATCGAGCCCATGCACATTGGCATGCAATTATTGCATCCAGCTGCAGCTGATCACAGCTTGAGTATAAGAAGGCAGCAGGTGCAATGCATACCAGCTTTTCGCTGAGGAGCAGCTCAGTGGTGGTACAGCAGTTGTGGCGACGGGACGTGACGTCTCCGTTCCCTCCTTCAGGGAACGAGGGTTACCATACGTAACCGAGACGTTCCTTTTCAGTTGGTCACTCTTGACGCCACGTCGGTGACCGATGAATTGGGATCCCCTACCAAAGCGCCATGGATGCTGCCCCTTCCAGTGCCCTGTGTGAGCCACCTTAACACACAAACTGCAGAAATGGTCTGTAGCGCGTAAGGATCGAGACATGAAAGTATACATCCTTCAGGTTGATCGCTACAAACGAATCTCGGGGTCGGGCGAAAACAAAAGTTTGAGTCTGCGTCAACATCTTGAACAGTAACCACTGAAGGGCCCGGTTCAAAACTTGCAATATCAAGATTGGCCGTAACCCACTGCCTTTTTCTTGGGTACAGTGAAGTCAGGGATGTAAGACCCCATCCTCATATTGGCTGGACTCTATCGTGTCCTTCACCAGTAGCACAAATAAAAACCAAACACAAAACAAAGCCCAGGCCTGGTTCTCTCTCGTCCTTCACTGTCGTCGCTCCTCTTTTGTATCCTTCCGATCTCCTCCGTGGGATGCAAGACCGGTGAGTGGAGCAGGTGTCACTCATTTTCAAATCACTCCACCGGCATCGCTCCATTCCCACGGCTCTCGGCCCCGCCCCACTTGTCACATACCCCCATGAGAGGGGAGAGAGGAGAAAAGAGGAGAGAGGAGAAAAAAAAATGTTCCGGTTCCCAGACGCACTGCTGTTCGGCCCTCCACCAGCTGGGTGAACTCTTCTGCGGTGCCTGGCGGTGACACTGGACTGCCCTCGGTACACGGCTTCCAGCCCCGCCCCACTTGTCACACACCGCTGTACCTGCACTGGGGCAGCGAGGTGGAATGAAGGGACCCAACTAGGGCGGCTTGAGAGTGGACCGGAGAGGTGTCTGAGTGTGCAGTGCAACACTTACCAGGTTCCACAGGTTAGCAGACGGTGCATGAGTAGGGCCTTTGTTGATGCTCTTTAACCACCCACTGCTGTCAGCTGGCGAAGGAGGATGATGAGTGAGGTCCAGTGCTGGGCTGTCTGGGACTCTCCATGCCCTCCTGTGAGACAGAGAAAACCACTCTCGAGATATTCCAGATTTTCCACCCAGCCCTTATCCGGGAGAAGGAGCGGTGCCTTTACCATCCTCCAAGAGCAGCTTACTCCCTCTCTGAGTCACTCGTCCCAGGGCCTTTTGCTCACCGCCAGGTTTGACGGGGGCCAGGACAGGTGGGGCTTGTCTACGCCCATCTCCATGGCGCCGCTTGCTGTAGGCTGCTGCGGATGCGGAGCGTTAGCGGACACAGTGGGCTGCCCTTGGCAATGAACAGGCTGGGGTGCTGTGGCTGTTGGATGGGTGGAGGCAGCAGCTGCCCACTGGGACAGGGTGCTACGAACCACCTCAGTCTGCTTCTGTGCAGCTGAGAGCTGCTGGGCCAGGCCCTCAACTACGTTGAAGAGGCCGGTCTGGGACACAGGGGCATTAAAAAAACGTACATTGTCGGCTTCCCTCATATTGACCAGACACAACCACTTTCGGTGCTCCTGGTGGACCACCATAGTGGACATCGACAGCCCAGAGAACGCACAGTGACCTTCATTGCTTGTAGCGTGAGGTCAGTAGCATTACGGAGTTCTGAGAACTTCTGGGCTGTGCAGGTCCTTCAGTGCCTTGGCCTGGTGCAACTGCAGTAACGCTGTAGCATGTAAGGGGAAGGCAGCTTCTCCACAGGCCGTATAAGCATCGCCGGACAGGCCAGATGAGTACCTACAGACCCAGCAGGGGAGGCACCCTGCAGTGGTATTAGGACAAAACTGCATCGCAACCAACCGCTCCACCGGAGGGACTCCATGAACCCCCTCGCTGCACCGCCATTGAGGGTGGTGAGGGAGGAGGACCCCACCAGCTGTTTTTTGGCAGTAAAGGTGCCGTCCACGACCTGGTGAGCTCCTCATGCATTTCTGGGAAGAAAGCGGGCCACCCCAAGAAACCAATCATCCAGCCTGGAAGGCTTGGGACGCAGTGGATTTTTCCATTTGAGCCCTACCTTCTACCTTCACTAGAAGTGCTAGAGGAACGGTGGGCCCCCAAGGTTTGGTTCCCTGAGGGGGTTGCCACCGCTGTGATCCTCAAACCACCTGTGCCCCTGCTGGAAGTAGTTCTCGTCTGGCGACCACCAGGATGAGCCTTAGATTGTGGTAGCAGCAACAGAGCTCCGCCCCCCGGAGGAAATGGAGCCTGGCCCGCAGCTCCGAGATGGTCATCTTCCTGCAATGGGAACATGACTCATCCACAAAGGCATGCTGAGGTACACAGGGGAATGGCCACTTGCAGCACAACAGGGGGTAGTGCAACCTGAAGTGCGCAACCCACTTGACACAGGAACGACCACCGCTGAAGCGTCGTACTACCAACACCAAAAGATTCCAAGAGTGTTTTGAACTCATAGCTCACTGAAGACACTTGGCTGGAGCAGAACGATGTTATCACTTTGCTCCAAAGCGAAAAGCTGGTACAGTATACATTGCAACTGCTGCCTTCTTATACTCACGTTGTGTTCAGCTGTAGCTGGATGCAATAATTGCATGCCAATGTGCATTGGCTCATTTAGTTTACACTTGAAGTAGATTGGTCTATCGAAGCGATATCCTGAGAGATGTCGAGAGTGACTGACTGAAAGGGAACTGAAATTAAGACAAGACACGTAAAATAAAATTCTTATTACTTTTTTTTATATTTATAGTTACTAATATTAATAATATTAATATTAATATAAATATTTATACCTTTTTATTTTACATTAAAAAATAATTATTACAATAGTATATATTTATATTTTTATATTTATATTTCTTATTTTCTTAAATATTTAATTAATAATAATAATAATAATAATAATAATGATGCTCTTTAATTTGATTATTATAGCTCTCTATTATTTGTATTATAGCTCTTTAAGAAAAGGGTCACATTTTTATCACAATCACAATTTTATCAGAAGAATCACAATTAATTTTTTTTATGTTCTTGACTCAAAACTGTTTACCCTCAAATATCTATGATATTCTGGTCTTGGGTTAATCCTTCAGTGTATCTATGAGATATTCTTCATCCATTTACTAGGTGAAAATTATAAGTCTTTTTTTTTTCTTAGAAAACTAAACAAGCAGTTTTAATAATATAAAACAATAAGCAACAGTAATGATTATGCTAGTCTAGTTATGGTCTAATAATTAAGACTACTCATCTTCAAAACAATAGCTGTCTTATTCTCTTCAATTGCCCAAATTACTCAATGCCACACAAGCTTCTGGGCACCATCCCAACGAGGTTAAAAACGGATGAAAAAACAGAGAAATTCTACTGAATTGACATTCATCTCTGACAGAGATGAAAGACTGCTGGGAAGGCATAAAAAACTATTGTTTTAAGTAGCTTTTATAAACCGCAGCTTATTGTGCATGGCTATCAGGTGCCATTATTCTGTGGGATAGATGGTTGCGTTGTTAGCGGTCTGTGTGTCTGAGTGAATGTAAAGTGGCTCGGCTGGGTCTCAGATGGACGGGGGAAGGGTTGAGAGACTGTCTGAAATGAGACTGGGGTGGGGGCGTTATAAAGAAGTGCTCTTATATACATGACATTATTCACATATGCAGCAGAGAGATTTTAACTAAAATTGTGTTATTGCAACAGTAAAGTATTAACTGTTAAAAATTTATAATTTTATTATTATTTATCATAAAATTATTTTTGACGTAAGAATTAAATTAGTAAAATATTAATATTTAAAAAATAAAATCAATAAAGAAATACTTAACTGTTGCAATAACACTATTGTAGTTAAAATAAGTGTTTAATAATAATAATAATGACAACCATTATATTAATATGAATTAAAAATAGGTAATAACCAAGATAATATTTTCAATTAAAAAATTATTATTCAACTGTAAAATTAGTATTTCATTATTATTAATACTACTACTACTACTACTACTACCACTACTAATAATTAATAATAAATTATTATTATTGATTTATTTTTACATTGAAATTAAAGAAAGAAAAACCTTAAAGCTTCTCTTTTGTTGATAATAGATTCATGAAATATTTTCATAATTTATTTATTTATTTAAATTTGTATTATAACTTGTTTAAAATGCGAGAAATAGATAATATGGATAACATTATCACAACATGTGACACACCAACATTGCCATCCAAATGTCTACAAGCTAGTATTTGCCCTAAAACACCTTGCCCTAATCTTTTTACCTCTTCCATTCTTGTAAAACAAATTTGATTTTCATACAGTAAATGAAAATGATCTCTGATATTTTCTGACCTTATAGTCAAGATCATTATTAATAACCTACATAGTCTTTTCTCCCTGCTTCACACTTCTTCACGCACACACTCCTGTTTTGTCAAAACACAAGCATCAATGTACAATTAATCTACAGTGGCAAACTCAATTAACAACCTTAAAATGGTTGCCAGGTATTCCATCCAAGGATCAATACACATTAGTAAAAGGCTTCATGGTCATTTT
Organism: Carassius carassius; assembly: GCF_963082965.1. Classification (NCBI taxonomy): domain Eukaryota; kingdom Metazoa; phylum Chordata; class Actinopteri; order Cypriniformes; family Cyprinidae; genus Carassius; species Carassius carassius. Next base: position 19,888,982 of record NC_081783.1, on the reverse strand, counting down.
CCATTGTGTACAAATAAGCCTTTTGTTGCTATAGTACATCATAACAGTAAAAAAAAAAAAAAGCAAGCCGCAGATCTGTAATTTTTCTTGTGACAGCATTTTTAAAATAGCCCAATGTGTGGTAAAAACAAACCCTGGCAACACTAACAGCTTTTTGAACAGAGTTAAATTCCTTTTGTTCACTGGCCAGATCACTGTGTATGATTCAGTTTTATTCATTTTGTGCTTGCTTGTAGCAAAAGATGACAAAGACTCCATCACATGCTACCAACTGCTTTTCAATCTTCATCAATAGAATCAGAAAGAGCAAACATTCTCGATCCAACCCCTCCAATGAAAGAAAACGCTCGCAATGGCAATAACAACACCATGAATTCACCTTGAACTAAATCAATAGACTCTTGAAGACAAAATGATTATGAAGTCTGGTTTATGCTTCTTCTAAATGTTTTATTTATTAGATCATCATATTCTCATTCCAGCAGCACTAAACTTCTTTACATGGCGAGAGATGCTCTTTGATTCGCTCGCAAAAGTTAATCAGCCATAAACATTAAACGCTACAACAACACATTCAGATTTACTGACACATTAATCCATCCTGAGATTGACTGACTGCCGTATGGATCGAGGAACAGGGGGTTTGTGGGAGTTTGGCCTGAAGAATAATGAGTATATTGACCGCCTGGGTCTGATGCTGTGAACGGATGGGTGTAACGGAAGACGACAAAAAAGCATTTTACCTAAACAAACACATAACTTACTGGATTAACCGTTGTGCACAGGAGACACAAAAATATGGTAATTTATAAAATGAGAAATGTCAGTGGATCCATTTGGAAATAGATATTTTGACATTATTCTGATACTAAAATATTTTAATAATTTAGCAATTCTAATATTGTTAAATTTTATATTTTGGTAACACCATTTGTTAACTATACTGGTTAACATGAATGAGAAATACTGTACTTCTAAAGCAGTTATTATTTTTAGTTAATTTTAACATTTACTAATCCAATGTTATTTAATAACCCGTGTGTTTTTTTTAGTATCTTTTAGATTACATAATTCTAAAAAAAATAACATTTAATATAATTTGTCAATGGTTTAATATTTGCAATGGTAATTTAATATTGAATTTTTAGTTGAATTGTTTTTCTTTTAGTTATTGTTTATTTTATGTATAATGACAATTTTTCCCCATGGTTTTGGTTAACAGTTGTATCTTTAAATATTATTTCATGACCAGTGTTATTTTAGTATCATTAAGATACTAGTAGAACTTTTATTAATATTTTTTAATTAGTTTTTTTTGTATTTAATTTTAGCAAAAGTATTGGTAATTTTGTAGAGTGCTTTTTGTTTTAATTTAGACTTATTTTTATGTCTGTAGAATTTGTATTCTCTTTTTATTTTTTAATTATTTTAATACATCAATTCAATCTAAATAAAATGAGCTAATATATATATATTCATATATATATATATATATATATATATATATACTTACAAATATTTAATTTTATTTAATTATTGAAAATGTAATGAATTTCATTTATTTCAAGTAATGAAAATTATTTAATGGTTTAAGATTACCTGAAGCTAACATGAACTAAATGGACATTAAGTAATTGGTCATTGTTAATGTATAATATATAAAATTATGAAATCACAAAAACATTCAAGATTTGCTTACGAATCATTCCGACTAATTTAGAGAATCTGTTCAGCTGAATTTAAATGAACGACTAACAGTAATGTTAATCCAGGAACATGTCTTGGCAAAATCACAGCGACCATCTGGGAAACCCTGAGGTTTGCAAAACATGTGACTAGTAACTTATCTTGTAATTAGTAATTCTTGTGCCCAAAGACATTGACTCGTTTATTGATTTTTTTGATGAAATGTTGACAGTATGCTTCTAGAAACCTACAAACTAATCTTTGACCGTGAATGAATAACAGTAATAACGGAAGGAGGTTCGCTTGGTTAACATGAACAAACAACCCAGACCCAGCCCTTGACCTCAGGATTGATGAGCTGGTCTGACCAGACCTGGGGTCAGAGGTCATGGGTTAAAACTGAACATAGAGAGAGTTAATGAAAGGACCAGAAAAGAATTGAGATTCAACACGTGTCGAGTGCAAACAGCTCATTCAACAGTACCATTAAAAACTGTTCAAAGGATGTGAAGGGATGAAAAGATTCAGTCCTCCTCTCTCCTGAAAATTTGCACCTTGTCTTTGAACGGCTGAAACTGTATTACTTATTCATTCTGCCTTGTGTTTTCAAGCTCTCGTATGTCAGCGGCAGGTAAGTTTTATACCAGCTAGTTCTTTAATATGCTCAGACCAGCTTGAACTTCCTTTGAGCTCTAAACACCAAACTGTGAAGGCTCTTACCTGCCTAGAAGAATGTTTTATTGCTCATGCAATTTAATACCTTTCTGCAGCTATGTTTCATTTTGGTATAATTTATATTTACTGTAAAATTGAAATGACTGTCTATACAGTATGTTAATGCTGGAGTAATGATGCTGAAAATCAGCTTAGCATCACAGGAATTAATTACATTTAAACTTAATTTAAAATGTTGGAGGAGGGATAGTACAGCTGTTCAGGTTTTATGATCATGTCACCATATTTTTCAATTTTTAACACTGGTGTTTGTGATTTTTAGCAATTGCAGCTCTTCATGGATGTAAGCTTTGTGAATTCTCTGTTGTCTTTGAGTAAGATATTGCTGTCGATCTTTGCTGCAGTAGTTCTGTGTCATTTCCTTCTTAGTGTTTGACAGTCCTTATCAATCACTTTCAGTTTTTGCTCACTTTTCTTATTCACTGTCAAGCTGCCATGCTTTGTGTATGCAGTCATAATTATAAAGACTGTTGTTCTTAAAAACACCAAACAGTTGAGCTATTGAGGTTACATACAGTCCTGCTAAATGGGCTTTTTGGAAGTCTGACAAGCCACCATTTCACTGACCACTTGTACTAACAGCTGCTAAACGCAACTTATACATTACTCTTATACAACTTAAAGAATGTAGATAAAGTAATTCAATTTCATTTTTGTCATTAAATGTTAGCCTACAAAAATTATATTGACCCGTATAATGATGGGTGTGCATATAATTTTGCCCAACCCTTATGTGTGTACAGTGTGTGTGTGTGTGTGTGTGTGTGTGTGTGTTTGTGTACACACAAGGGACTCCTGAACAGTCTTCACCAAAAAAAACAAACAAAAAAACTATATATATATATGACATATTAAGAGACGGGGGTGTAAACTTTTGAACAGGATGAAGGTGTCGATTTTTTACATTTAAATATAATATACATATTTTTTTCCATTTAGTACTGCACCTTCCGAAGCTACAGAAGATACTTACATGTTTCCCAGAGTACAAAATAAGTACAATTTACCCTGATCTTCAACTTAAACAAACAAACAAACAAAAAGTTCAAATAATTAAACTAAATTTAAATGGAAATATGCAGGTCAAATGGTTTCTCTCATCTCACTCAATTAGCACTGAGTGAATGAGATTCAAAATGTGATGCACCAATTTCTGGTTTTATTACAACCCGAATTCCGGAAAAGTTGGGACGTTTTTTAAATTTTAATAAAATGAAAACTAAAAGACTTTCAAATCACATGAGCCAATATTTTATTCACAATAGAACATAGATAACAAATGTTTAAACTGAGAAAGTTTACAATTTTATGCACAAAATGAGCTCATTTCAATTTTGATTTCTGCTACAGGTCTCAAAATA